>NC_028646.1:4120577-4213085 GCF_001406875.1 Solanum pennellii
CCCCCCCCCCCCCCCAAACACACACACACACCTTGCCTCTTTCACTGGTACTTTTGCGCACACAGAAAAGTAGTAAATAATGGTTCTTTGATGGATAAATATTAGACCCTTTGCTACATTCTTTGATGGATATTCTTGCAGTACAGTTTAGTGGTAGTCTCCCAATTCCTTTGTTTTCTGAAACCAAAAATCATATGAAGATTTCACCATTTAAATGTAGCTAAGTCTTGCATTGTTGTTGTAGATGTGGTGGGGTGGGACAGGGTAATGTATTTGAAAAATGCTAAGTGGGATGGGTCAAAATGTTAATAGGTCAAGACATGCCCTGCCCTGCCCCTCTCTTTTTACACCCCTACTAAGTATAATAGGGGAAAAACTATGTTAAGGGTAGTTGAAGTCGAGGTCTTGAGAAGGGCCCCATGAAGTACTTTCTGAAGATGGCTATTGTTGATGTCTCAAGTCAGTAAAAAATTGTTGAATTTCCAACTTGTTTCTCATGTTACAGTTATAGCATTCTGTTTCCGCTAACTGATTTCTTCTTTGAAATTGGAACAGGGGTATATTATATTTGTACCGGCAACAAACTGGAAATGGTATGTCTCTTCCTTTCAAGTTATGTACTGGTCATAGAGATTACCCATTCGAAGACAATATAGGGATCTTTTATGGGGGTTTCACTGTGTTTGTTTACGTTTCACCATCCTTGCATTTTAATGAGACTGATATTTCATTGATGAGTCCAGTAATGGGAGGAAACCTAACTACTCATTTGTAGAAAACTGTTAGGAATAGTTCTTCTTGTCTTTTTGGATGTTATTACACATTGCTGCGTTGTAGCTTGTGCTTTGTATGTCATATACCTATATGAAGTTCCTTTCTCCTTTGCCTTCAATCCTAGTTTAGACTCATTTTCTGCTAATGTTTGCTTCCCTAGTTTGAAATGCAAAGCTTTGTTTACACTTGGTTTATGTGTATTTCCCTTGCTGTTCACGTTATGCGTGTTTGCTATTTGGATGGTAAAAACCCAATCTGCGAACATGGAGATGCGAGTTTGGGCTGTGGGCAGTCATTTAGTGGAAATTGAGTCTCCTGGCCAAGTTCAAGCATAATAAAGCCTCATATTGTGGGGCCAAGTTTCAGTGATTGCTGTAATCTCACCAGTTTCTTCTTCCCTTTTGTAGTTAATCCCCTTCTCAGCAGAACTCTTTTTCTTTCTAGTTGCGTTTCTGTTATAATAGTGGAAGAACTTCTCTATATATGGGAATAATTGCTGGGTCAGTTCACGACGTGTCCACAAGATGAGTGTAGTAAAAATGGTCATGTTTAGATGAGTGTGTTGTCATAGAAGATTGGATGAAGTTAGAAATAATCAAGTTCAAGGTAGGCTTTAAGTAACATTTATTGGGGGATGAAATAAGAGAAGAAGTTGAAGGACATTTGTCGTGAATAGACCTCTAAATGCAACAATTGATAGATGTTGCACAAGGTGTGAAAAAAGGGGGAGAAGGTATTACATGGAGGGAAGTCGTCTCAAAAGACTTGCAATCTTGCAGATCCAAATATGCAAATTTAATAAAGAATAAAATGAATGGAAGTAAAAGATCCATAGGGCTATAACCAAATGGATGCGTAGATTCCCAAGGCTAGAACCAAACAGATGCGTAGTTTCACATCTAAAACTGAGAAGTTCCCTAAGTAGGAGGATCGGCTGATCACAAAAGCCCCCAAGGCATTTCAATCCCCCAACTCTTATGTGTGCATTAAATTGCTGGACTCATCTGCACATTCTATACTCTCTTAGACAAACTATCATCTGATAAAGGTTCTTTCTAAGAGGTCTGCATTTAGTTGATGAAGCAATTGCATAATTTTGCTTGTTTTGTACTTATATGCGAAACTATTACATTCTAGTTTAACAAGAAAATGGAAATTCATTATTTGACTCTTTCATCTTCCTTTATGACAGAGGACGCTCAGCTCACTCCACTATTACGTCTCGGAGCTGGTGCTTGTGCTGGCATAATTGCCATGTCTGCAACTTACCCAATGGATATGGTGCGAGGAAGACTCACTGTGCAGGTAATTTTGTGTATCCTTTTGAATAAATGTTATGAGTTTTGATTTATTCCTCTAGGTATTATTCCGTGAAGGTGCCTTCTAAAATCCTCTTCTCTGCTCTGCAGACAGAGAACTCTCCTTATCAATACAGAGGAATGTTTCATGCACTGTCAACTGTGCTTCGCGAGGAGGGTCCACGAGCTTTGTACAAAGGATGGACTCCTTCTGTCATAGGAGTTGTAAGTTCTCGTTCCCTGGCTGAAAGGAGCTGGTTACCAGTACTTGTGATAATTTAATAACCATGCTCACAAGATTTAATGGTAAATCATAATAGAGATCTCCACTTCCAGTGTTTTCTATGAAGAAAAAGATTCGTGAATTAATTTGGCAATCATATTCTTGAAATGCATTATTATCTTCATTTGAGAAGTTGTCCATGAAGAATAAATAAAAGTTCCATTCTCTTTTCAAGGTGAATAACATTAACCAACAGTCAGTTAAGTAATTAGTATTATAGCCCAATTTTTCTATGGAAAAGGTTAAAGACCAATCCCCTTCTCCCTAAATCTTGGATGAAAGGAAAAGGAAGGAACCTATCCAGAAAAAGAAAGGAAAAGAGAAGAAAACGTAACACTAGTGGGAAGTTCTTATTGTTCTTGCAAATGCTTATCATTTTTATTTGGTGTTTGCAGATTCCATATGTGGGGCTTAATTTTGCTGTATATGAATCTTTAAAAGACTGGTTGGTCAAAACAAAACCATTTGGTCTTGTTGATAATTCTGAGCTTGGGGTTGTTACAAGGCTGGCATGTGGAGCTGCTGCAGGAACAGTTGGACAAACTGTTGCCTACCCTCTTGATGTTATTCGCAGAAGGATGCAGATGGTGGGATGGAGTCATGCTGCATCTATTGTTACTGGTGATGGGAGGAGCAAGGCTCCTCTCGAATATACTGGAATGATTGACGCTTTCAGGAAAACTGTAAAGTATGAGGGTGTCAGAGCCTTGTACAAGGGTTTAGTGCCCAATTCAGTGAAGGTTAGTCTTGTTTTTCAATATTATTACCTTCCAGCTAAGTTACTCGGGACACTTCACTTATGATGCCCGCACCTGTGTCAACATGACATGGGTGTGGGGTCCGTACTGAATTTGGGTACTTTGACCAAAGTTAATGAAGAACTTCGTGGAACATGTACCTACGATTCTGTAATCAAAACAAAAGCTAAGGTGAAATTGAAGAGAATAGAATAACTTGTATATAGAAATGATAGAAATGTCTATGTCAGTCCTTTTCCTTTCATCCCCTTCTAGGATTCTTCTCTTGATAAATATTTCTCGTTGGAATACCTTACCTGTATCTGAATCTTATATTTAGAGTATGAAGGTTTTGACCTCTAGATCCACACCCGTATCGCGTACCCACACCTGAGTCCGAGCATTTAGCTTCAAGTTCACGTACAGCCTTTTATCCTTCCTGTTTTTGTTATTCGAACCAAGTCCCGTGATATATGTTTTATAAGTTGCTTAAGTTCTTGGAGTTGTGAGCACCTCTTCACTTACTACACTGTAGTGTTGCGATTGAGTGTTTACTTGCTTAAATGAAATTTACTGTTTCTGAGTAGACATTAATCTTGCTTCTGATAAGACATGCTTTATCATTGTTATTATGTGTATTCTATGCACTTCTACACTAGCATGTTTTTCCCATTTTCATTGATGGAGACATTGTTAATTATGGGTTCCCAGATACTAACTTGTGTAATTATGTGCATCATCAACTATCAGCTTGTTTACTTTGATAATCTAGCCAAGTCAGACCAGGGCATTCTTTTGTTGAGACGTATTTGCACTGGCAAATTAAATTCCACTGATATCCTGGAGGATATCTGATACCTTGTAGAACATTGAGTTCTATGCATAAAAGCTGGTTATTATTCATTTGTGTTAAATTTCATAGTTGTTATGAAGCAGCCATTATTTTCTGCTTAGTTGGATAGTTCAAACAAGTTTAGTGTTTCTTATGTTCAGTGAGAAGTATCAAGCATCACATAGAGATGGAATGTTGATATGCTTCAGTTAATTAGTATAATTTGAGAACTGCTCTTCTCTAATAATTTGTTGCCACTGAATACTGATCCCAGACAAATAAAATTAAGGGGCTAGCCCGAGCTTGAAATCTTTCTCTGTCAATGTAGAGGGGTGTGCCTATGATCCGTGAGTTCCAAATCGTGCGTCACTACCCTTGGTAATTCTCAGTTATAAAAAAAGATCGTTCCTTGCCAGTGCGAGCTAGGGTTGGACTGAACATATACTGAATGCAACCTTCTCCGAATGTTTCTGTAAAGAGGCTGCTCTTTTCTGTGACCTTCCGAGTTACTGGGATTTTATTTTTTTGTTCTTTTGTTTTCTTGATTTCATCCTGACGGTGCTGTGTTGTTCAGGTTGTTCCTTCAATATCTATTGCATTCGTGGCGTATGAGCAAGTGAAGGACCTACTGGGAGTTGAGATCAGAATTTCTGACTAATGAAAGAGAAGCTCCAGTATTTATCTCATTCTTATGATAATTTTGTAGGCAAGGATACAAAGGGTTATAAATAACATGGTGGTTCCATAGTCTAGACGGCGAATTTAGAGTCCTGTTCGTAGCCTGTGTTTAGAACTTCCAACTGTATGTGGTTGTTGCTTATTTAGTCGTGTTGTCAATAAAAAAATTATCAAGAATAGTGTAACGAATAATTCGAGTGCCTTTGTTAGTAAGAGAGTACAAATATTTCATGTGTTTTCAACAGCTTATTGTTAGCTATACGATCAGTTCCTCGAAATTATACAAGTACACTCCTATTTGTATCTTTTCAGTATGTGGTTTGTGCATTGTGTTTTAAAGATACAAAATATGGTCCTGCCTTACTCCTTTCCCTAGTGTGGGTGTTCTTGTGGTGGGTGTTGTCTGTCTTAACCAAAAGTCTCGGGTTTTGAGTCAGAAGTCTCGGGTTTTGAGTCGTAACAAATTTGAATTAGTCAGATATTGAATGCCAAAGTGAAAGAAACTAGGAAAATGGGGAAATGACAATGTAAAAGCAAGAATAATTATACATTGACATAGATAACTTTGATCTATGTTGATAAACTAAAGAGTGAATAACATCACTACATTTGTCAATACATTGTTTAGTTGTAATTATATAAGACTACAAAACTTTTTTTTTATTTATCTACTTTTTTCCTATGGCTATAAAATGCTGAATATTTTTTTTTATTTATTAGAATACAAATGCCTCTTTCTTCATTGTGATCTATCCATAAATGGAAAAAGACCTTTTCTTTCTTTTTGCTTGGTTTGCCCTAAAGATGTTTTATTCTTCACATTCTTCTGCAGTGTCTGAATGAAAAGAGAGAATCTTAATTACTTTTAAAACAACAAATTATTCGTTACTTATGCTGGTGAACGATAACAAATATCTGAAGACGTATAAACACCATTATTTGTGAAAAATTTACCTGCAATCCTTAATCTTGGTTTGAAACCTGGGAAATTCATGTTGATCAGTAGCTTTGTATTTATTGATTCCTCCGCGTTTCTTGGAATTAACTTTAGAAATAATATTGTGTTCTTGATGATCTTTATCATTATCGATCTCAAATTCTTCTAATTTTCGTTCTTCAGATGATAACGAAAAAAATGATAAAACAAGAACAAGATTCAGCTCTGCTAGAAATAATTCTCTAGGTTTCTCATCACCTTTCTCTTCTTCTCTATCCATTACTTGTCCTTCAAGCTTCGTCGATGTACTCGTAAATTCAGCCATTTTTTTCCCACTAAAAAATAATGTCAAGTAGAAAAAATATAGAGATTTTTTATCATAAGAAAATGCCTTGTTGCTATGCAAATAGTAACTGGGATTTGGAAAACATAACAAGAATAAAGGACAATTATATATTGGTCTAATATGTGGTGTCTAACTCTTTTTTAGTCATCCATCATTTTTTATGCAACAATAACCACAATTTCATGTATTTTAGGCACATGTTTGGCTAATAGATTTGCTTGGTTTCGTTTTTTTGTTCCTTTCTTTCGTACCATAATTTTTTTTTAAAAAAAAAGATATTTTCCTTTGCACTAAGAGTATTTAATATTCTGTACTCACATTATTGCATCGAAAAAGATAAATATTGATTAATTTGGCTGACAGAACTTGGTAAAATGAAATGATATTTAATCTGACACATCTCCTAAAAAATAATAATATTTTATCATCACGAGTTATTTTATATCCAAATATTGGAGAATGAATTGAATAAAGGGAAAATAGGTATAAAATAATAAATTATTTTTTGATTCAACTGTATAAGTTCACATAGATATTTATTTTTAATATACCTATTAAGTAAAAATAGACATTAAATAGTGAATAAACACGTATTATGATGTGACATATAGTCAGATTACATTAGGTAAACATTTAATTAAAAAAAATTTGAAAGTAGGTGTAATAGTTTGCTTAAATAATGTTACTAGTACAACATTAATTATTATAAAGAAAGCTCAGAATATTATAATAATAAGAAGAAGACAAGAAATATAAGATAAAGGAGGGAGAAGACTTTTCTTATTCAAATGTGTCTTTCAAATAGTGAGTGATTCTCTATTTATAGTGTTGAGATATCACTCAAAAAGTCATCTAATTAATAGATACATAGTTATCTTGAAAGTTCTTATCACCTTGGAAGCACCTTTGCATGAATCCAATTAATAGTGGATAAATCTAATGGATAATCCACATATACTATACAATGGATTTATAACACTCCCACTTGGATATCCATAGATTATGTGCCTCGTTAAAACCTTACTAGGAAAAACCCAGTGGGAAAAAGCCTAGTGAAAAAAAGAGAGTACACATATCTCATAATACGCTTTGAATGTTGCCTCATCAAAAACCTTACCAGGAAAACCCAACTTGGGACAAACCCATAGTTAAGGAAAAGAGTACAATGCGTATTTCACTCCCCCTGATGAAAACTTCACTTGATATCTCGGAGACGGCGCATTCTAATTATGTATCTCAACTTCTCAAATGTTGATTTTGGCAATGCCTAAATTAGCAAGATTATCATTTGTACGTATTTGTTGAACTTCTATCTCACCATTTTGTTGAAGATCATGCGTGATAAAGAACTTTGGTGAAATATGCTTTGTCCGGTCTCCTTTGATGTATCCTCCTTTCAGTTGAGCTATACATGCAACATTATCTTCGTACATTATGATTCATATATTCTTTTCCAAAGAAAAATCACACATTTCCTGAATATGATGGGTCACTGATCTCAACTAGATGCACTCTCGACTTGCTTCATGGATGACTATTATTTCTGCATGATTTGAAGAAGTGGCTACCAACGTTTGCTTCATTGATCTCCAAGATATTGCCATGTCTCCACATGTAAAAAAATAGCATGTTTGTGATCGAGCTTTATGCGAATCAGATAAATACCCTGCATCTGTGTAACCAATCAGTTCTGACTTGAATTCATTGTAATAGAATAAACTCATGTCCATGGTCCTCCAAAGATATTGAAGTACGTGTTTAACACCATTCCAATGTGTTCTTGTTGGGGAGGAACTGAATCTTGCCAGTAGACTTGCTGCAAAACAGATATCTGGTCGAGTATTGTTATCAAGGTACATTTAGTGCCTCGACTGCACTAAGGTAAAAAGTTTCATCATCAAGAAGCTCTTCATCCTTCTCTTGAGGTCGAAATGGATCTGTATTGATTTCAAGCGATTTTACTATCGTTGGAGTACTCATTGGATGTGAGTTATCCATGTAAAAACGCTTTAGTATCTTTTCTGTGTATGTTGATTGTGTATGTTGATTGATGAACAAATATTTCATTCGACAAATTCTCAATCTCTAGGCCAAGACAAAATTTTATCTTGCCGAGATCTTTCATTTCAAATTCTCTTTTCAGACACTCAACAACTTCTAAAATCTCTTTACGAGTGCCAATGATGTTCAAATCATCAACATACACAACTAATATAATAAATTCAGACTCCGACATTTAATGAAAATGCAGGGACAACTCGGATCATTTTTGTACTCTTTCTTTAACAAATATTCACTCAGACGATTGTACCACATCTTTCCTGATTGTTTCAATCCATACAGAGATTTCTGAAGCTTTATTGAACAAGTTTCTCTTGAATCTTTGTATGCTTCAGGCACTTTAAATGCTTCAGGAACTTTCATTAAAATGTCGTGGTCCAATGAGCCATATAGATAGGTTGTGACAACGTCCATTAGACGCATTTCAAATTTTTCATGAACTGCCAGATTTATGTGATATCTAAAGGTGATTGCATCTACCACAGGAGAATATGTCTCCATATAATCAATAGTCTTTGAGAAAAATATTGAGCAACAAGTCGGGCTTTATATCTCACGACTTCACCTTTTTTATTTCTTTTTCGTACAAAAATCCATTTGTACCCCACTGGCTTGATACCTTCAGGTGTTCGGATTATTGGTCCGAAAACTTCACATTTTTCTAGTGAAGTCAATTCTGCTTCAATTGCATCCTTCCATTTTGGCCAATCATTTCTCTGTCTACATTTGTGAACAGATTTTGGCTCAAAATCTTCATCTTGTTGAATTATGTCAATAACAACATTATAGGCAATATGTTGTCAATCACAATATTATTTCGGTTCCACAACTTTCTCGTCGAGACATAATTCATTGAAATTTCATTGTTTTCAGAAGTTTGAACCTTCTTGGATATTTCATCATGTGTTATGACTTGGGTCTCATCTTGAGAAATTTCTTTCAACCCATGATCATCTTGATCATTTATTCCTTTTCTCTTTTGAGGATTTTTATCCTTGGAACTAATTGGTCTACCACGTCTCAAATGTGGTCTAGACTCACTTGCCTTAATGATTTGTCCCGCCGGGACATCAACTCGAACTGGAGCATTAGTAGCTGGAATATGCGATTTTGTATCCTTGGAAGATTAGTAAAAACATCTGCCAGCTGATTCGCAATATTTTGTGAATAAATTATTCTTTGAATTTCTTGCTCACATTGATTTGTTCGAGGATCTAGATGAGATAGAGATGATAAATTCCAATCTATATCTTTTCCCAACTGCTTATGTTCTCCCCCTAATGTTGGGTATACTAATTCATCAAAATGACAGTCAACAAATCTTGCCTTAAATAAATCTCCAGTCATAGGCTCCAAATATTTTATGATCGAAGGAGATTCATACCCAACATATATACCCACCCTTCTTTGGGGCCCCATCTTTGTGCGTTGTGGTGGAGCAATTGAGACATACACCGCACATCCAAAAATTCTAAGATGGGAAATGTTTGTATCTTGACCAAAAGTCAATTGTAATGGGGAGAATTCATGATAATTTGTCGGCCTTATGCGCATAAGTGCTGCTGCATGCAAAATAGCATACCCCCACATAGACACAAACAACTTTGTTCTCATTAGCGATGGCCTAACTATTAATTGTAGACGTTTAATCAATGATTCTGCTAGACCGTTCTGAGTATGAACATGCGCAACTGGATGTACAACTGTTATATCAGTAGATATATAATAATTATTAAATGCTTGAGATGTAAACTCACTAGCATTATCTAGACGGATTGTCTTTATTGTATAGTTTGAAAATTGTGCTTTCAATCTTATTATTTGAGCTAACAATATCGTAAAAGACATGTTGCGAGTTGATAATAAGCACACATGTGACCATCTTGTAGAAGCATCTATCAAGATCATATAATATTTAAAGGGTCCACATGCAGGTTGAATTGGTCCATATATATCACCCTGTATACATTTCAGAAACGCAGGGGATTCAATTCCAACCTTAACTGTTGTTGGTATAATGATCAATTTTCCTTGAGAACAAGCAGCACAAGAGAATTCCTTTGATTGAAGGATATTTGAGCTCTTTAAGGTGTGCCCATGTGAATTCTCAATGATTTTGCACATCATATTAAATTCGGGATGGCCCAACCGGTCATGCCAAATGATAAAATCATTAAAATTAGTAAACCTTTTGTTTTACTACGGCATGTGATTCAACTGTACTTATACTTGTATAGTACAACCCAGAAAAAAATGCAGATAATTTTTCATGCACAATTTTCTTCTCTACATTAATTGTAGTAATGTAAAGGTATTCAACCTTTCCTTCATTAGCCGTCTCAACAGATAGCTGTCACGATCCAAAATCTGGACGTGATGGCCCTCGTCTTATCCCACCAAGATAAGTCAGCCTAAGACTCAGCAATTTCGATAATATGCGGAAAATTTTACAATTAACTTAAATATATACTCCCAAACCTAGCTGTCACGTGTACAAATCTCTAAAGTATTACAATTGAATAAAAGAAAACATCGTTCTTAAATGAACTTGTTTCTAGAGTAGAACAAAATCATAAATAAGGAGAAGAAGGTGAGCTGAGATTACAAACAACTACCTAACGAATCTCCAAGAAGCCTCGATAAAATAAGAGAATGGAAATTATCACAATATCCAGGATTGTAACCTACAAAAAAATTGTAGTAGCAAGGGGTGGGTAACAAACCACACGGTATCCAACGAGTAACCTCTAAGCTCAAGCTAAGGGAATGAAATACGGGTACTCCTGCCACCCCAACCGAACTTCCACAACTACAACTTGCATAAAACTAGTCAAACCTAACAGTTCACCATTTACAAGCACATATCTTAACAACAACTAACAATAACATATTCTCAACAAGAAGCTCAATATTTATCAATTATAACTTTCATAAAAAAAAGACACTCGCAATATCAACAACACATAAGATCACGTTCATCAAATAGAGATAACCAAATATCGAGTACTTTCCTACCAATAAAATATATATTCATAATGAATGAAGGATGTCATGGGATGCAATGCAATATGACACCATGAAATGATATGCCTCAAAATACCAAGTACTCTCTCAACCGTATATACCTGATACTCCTCGGAAATACATCGAGAGTTCATGACCCATGGGGAACTCGCGAGGTCCATATACCAACACGGACGATCTCCACGTGTCTATGCGGACGATATCAACGCACTAGCATAAATCAAACACATTTCGCACGGACGATCTCCACGTGCCCAAATTATAAACACAACTTCTCCATCGCATGGACGATCTCTACGTGCCCAAATAATCATAACTCGATCTCAACACGGACGATCTCCACGTGTTAGACCTTTACTCATACACAATCTCATGTCAATGCATGTGCACAATATGATATCAAATAAAGGGATGATGTAACATCTCAATAAATAAAATGTCTTTATGACATATAATCACCTCAATCATCACAATTATACGGGTTCAGTAAATAACATAATCACACATAATAAATCAAGTCAATAATATATCAACTAATGCCCATATCCACATTCTTTAGTAATAAACTTTGTCTTTATAACACCAATATTCTTACCATTCTCAATCCATCACACAGAAATAATTTCTGACATTGCCTTTTATCATCCCTTTTTATCATTAGAATTAATCGAGGTGGACAAGTCAATTTTTCACCAAGTCCCATTACCCCCAAACACATACCATAAGAAAATACACGAATTTCATACACTTAACAAGGGTTAAGAAATCCACTTGCCTCGATTGATCACAATTCACTCTGGGACTTGAGTCTTCTCTCTTCGTTGAGCTTCCAAATCAATGAAATCTATTCACGCAATTAATCACCGTTAGATTTCTAATCCAGCAACACTCATATTATAATATGTCTAGCCTAGACGCAAGAATTCACCCACATCTATAGTAAGTTCCTAAATTTCATGCCTAGGGTTACTCAATTTCTTTCCAATATCATAAAATCCTAATCGTATCAATACAATACACTAATGTTAAATTACCTATATTAATATACCATAATTTAAATCATAATGTAATAATCAAGCAAATCAAAAATCAAACCCACTAAATATGTTAATTCCAAAAAAACTCACGAGAAGTAACCAAAACTTTCAAATTTGATTTATTTGCCTTTAACCTCCCAAAAACTATAGTATTATCATTAGTCCATCATTGACAACAATTAATTTCCAAGATTTCTAGCCAAAATTCTCAATTTCACATTCCAGAAACCCATATGCCTAATTCAATTTATAATTATTCACACATGCACTAATTACAACTTTAAGACTTTGTTATTTTTTTGTTACCTGAACGTGAAGTTGTCAGTTCCCATGCCGACCGTCAATTTGCTCAGGTAAATTTTTGCTTCCCCTTCTTTCTTTCTTTTCCGTCTTGTATTTTGATTCCTATTTCGTTGGGTTTTTCTTCTTCTTCTTTTTCCCATTCTGCTAACTTTAACAATTTAGGGCTTTTGCCCTTTATTTATTTATTTATTTATTTTATATTATTATCAATAAAATAATTCTTTATTTAATCTGAAAATCATGTCACTCATTCTTATAAGTCATAAATTATTTATAAAAGCTACTAAAAAAATTAATATAAATATAATGGTTAAAATTCATAAAATGACTAAGAGGGTCGTAACAATAGCCATTTTGGTGAATAACTTTGAAACTTAATAAGTTTCTTCGAGACTTACTACAATATAATGCATTATCAATGTCCAATATTGTCCATCCAGGTAGTAATAAGGTCGCTCTTCCAGAGCCCTCAGTTAATTTTGTACTACCTGATATTGTGTTGACATACGCCATTTTCATAATTAAATTAGAAAAGTATTTCTATCTTTTAATATTGTATGCATTGTAGCACTAGCAAGAAGGCATACATCTCCATTACTCATCTTGAATCCAAATGACAACTGGGAATTTCTATTAATTTTCATTAAAATAACAATACATTAAAAGAAGTACGAAACAAAACTAACAACGGAAATTTAAATACTTCAACATGAAGAACATGATAACTAAAAAGCACATAAGTAAAACATTAACAGACTTCATTCCCCAGCTAAAAGATCAAACATCTGTTCCGATCTCCAATGAAGTCATCAACTTCCATATGAGTAATGTCACCAAGGCCATCAAAAACATCATCCTTTAAAGACAAATTTGCTTGAATATCCTTATCATATTTTTGAGATGTCCCGGCTTATCATCTTTTTAAGAGTCATATGTGACTCAGCTCGAACATTGAAAGAGGAAGCACCACTTTTATTTCCTTTCATTTTATAGGAGTTTTGGTAGAGCTTAACAAAATGCTTATGTGTACAACATTCATTCTTCCAATGGTCTTTCATGCCACAACGATGACAATTACTTTTTGAGGGGTTATTTTGAGAACTCATGTTGTTCTCCCTTTTATTATGACCACCACCTCGACGATTGGTGTATCGCCTCTTTTCTTTGCCACGTCCCCGTGTATTATTATAGCCCCGATGATCATCTCTTTTTACTTCAGATTGATCACGTGCTTCCACAATATTTGCTTCCTGTAGTAGAGCAGTTCCAGTGGGACGAGCTTCATGACTTTTCATTAAAAGAACATTATGTTGCTCAGCCACCAGGAGACATGAGATCGATTTAGAGTATTTCTGAAAACCCTTTTCACGATATTGCTGCTGCAATATCACATTTGAGGCATAGAAAGTAGTAAGTGTCTTTTCCAACATATCCTCATCTTTTATAATCTCCCCACATAATTTCAATTGGGAGGTTATCTTGAATACAATAAAGTTGTATTCAATTACGGTCTTAAAATCTTGAAACCGTAAGCATCAACTCATAACGAGCTCTTGGCAACACTGTTTCCTTTAGGTGGTCATATCTCCCCTTTAAATCAGTCCACAATTCAAGTGGATCTTTTACCGTCAGATATTCAATCTTTAGGCCCTCATCAAGATGATGACAAAAGAAAATCATAGCCTTCCCCTTATCTTGGCTCGATGCTTCATTTCCCCAAGTAATGGTGGCATGAAGACCTTTAGCAGCTAAGTGAATATCAGCATCGAGTACCATGAAAGATAATGTTAGGTTTTATTTGTCCTAAATTTCTTACCATAAATAGGTTTTCCTTTAAGGAAAAAGTTTTGAATTGACTAATCCTTTTCTTGTAGGAAAAGATTTAGGACTCTATAAATAGAGGAATGTTCCTTCTAACTTAATTAGCATTCACAATGTAGTCTTAAGGACTTTGAGAGTTTTGGTTAGGGGAGAAGTTATGGGTCACAAGTTTGATACGTTATCACTTGTGTGAACCTCCCATNCTCTGTATTTTGTACTCTCATATTTATAGTGGATTGCTCATCTCCTTTGTGGACGTAGGTCGATTGACCGAACCACGTTAAATCTTTGTGTCTTTTGGTATATTTCTCGTTGTCTTCTTACTCGTGGTCTTTCGAGGTTTGCATTGCTAGCTTCCGCGTTTACACCTGCTTATTTCCGGTCCAAACAAGTGGTATCAGAGCCAGATTCAATGACGGAGTCAGGTTTAGTGGTTCAATAATCGATGATTGAACCAGGTTAGAAAGAGGTGTTCATCTTGAAGGGTGTAGTTCTAGCCGCAACCTTTTTGACAGTAATGAAGATTTTGTTGGAGAAATTGTTTCAGAGAGGTTCTCTGTGTTGAGACATAAATTTTGCAAAGGAGATTATGGAGAGGAGAAGCAAGTTGTTGAAGATTAAGTGAAGAAGGTGGACAAATTTATTTTGTCAGAAATTCAGGCCAAGGGGGAGATTTGTTGGGTTTTATTTGCCCTAAATTTCTTACCATAAATAGGTTTTCCTTTTAGGAAAAGGTTTTGGATTGACTAATCCTTTTCTTGTAGGAAAAGGTTTAGGACTCTATAAATAGAGGAATGTTCCTTCTAACTTAATCAGCATTCACAATGTAGTCTTAAGGGCTTTGAGAGTTTTGGTTAGGGGGAGAATTTATGGGTCACAAGCTTGATACGTTATCACTTGTGTGAACCTCCCATGTATTCTGAGTGAATTTGGTTGAGGTTGTTTCTCTCTGTATTTTGTACTCTCATATTTATAATGGATTGCTCATCTCCTTTGTGGACGTAGGTCGATTGACCGAACCACGTTAAATCTTTGTGTCTTTTGGTATATTTCTCGTTGTCTTCTTACTCGTGGTCTTTCGAGGTTTGCATTGCTAGCTTCCGCGTTTACACCTGCTTATTTCCGGTCCAAACAAGTGGTATCAGAGCCAGATTCAATGACGGAGTCAGGTTTAGTGGTTCAATAATCGATGATTGAACCAGGTTAGAAAGAGGTGTTCATCTTGAAGGGTGTAGTTCTAGCCGCAACCTTTTTGACAGTATTGAAAATTTTTATTGGAGAAATTATTTCAGAGAGATTTTCTGTGATGAGACATAAATTTTTCAAAGGAGATTATGGAGAGGAGAAGCAAGTTGTTGAAGATTAAGTAAAGAAGGTGGATAAATTTATTTTGTCAGAAATTCAGGCCAAGGGGGACATTTGTTAGGTTTTATTTGTCCTAAATTTCTTACCATAAATAAGTTTTCCTTTAAGGAAAAAGTTTTGAATTGACTAATCTTTTTCTTGTAGGAAAAGGTTTAGGACTCTATAAATAGAGGAATGTTCCTTCTAACTTAATTAGCATTCACAATGTAGTCTTAAGGACTTTGAGAGTTTTGGTTAGGGGAGAAGTTATGGGTCACAAGCTTGATACGTTATCAATTGTGTGAACCTCCCATGTATTCTGAGTGAATTTGGTTGAGGTTGTTTCTCTCTGTATTTTGTACTCTCATATTTATAGTGGATTGCTCATCTCCTTTGTGGACGTAGGTCGATTGACCGAACCACGTTAAATCTTTGTGTCTTTTGGTATATTTCTCGTTGTCTTCTTACTCGTGGTCTTTCGAGGTTTGCATTGCTAGCTTCCGCATATACACCTGCTTATTTTCGATCCTAACAGATAATTCTTTCCAGAAATATCTAATGCCACAAACTCAAGTTTGGATAAATTTGACATAATGAAATTATGAGAGAATATGTGAATTAAATAAAAATATTTATATAATACCTTTGCAAGTAGCAAGTTCGTGCTGATAACGTATTATAAAGAAAGCTCAGAATATTATAATAATAAGAAGAAGACAAGAAATATAAGATAGAGGAGAGAACTTTTCTTATTCAAGTGTGTCTTCCAAATGGTGAGTAATTATCTATTCATAGTGTTGAGATATCACTCTAAAAGTCATCTAATTAATAAATACATAGTTATCTTGAAAGTTCTTATCACCTTGGAAACACCTATACATGAATCCAATTAATAGTAGATAAATCAAATAGATAATCCACATATACTATACAATGAATTTATAACAGTTTAAATAAATGTTACATGTACAACATAGATAATGAATAATTAAAAAGCTATTCATCTTCAATTTAAGTTGGATAATGGTAGCGAAGTAAAATATATTCATAAAAATTTGTTTCTCAACTCAAATTCAAATTAAGGGCTCGTTTGGTCATGCGATATGATATCATGATGTGAAATTATGAAATGAGATTGAAGTTTTGTTTGGATATGCGATATGAAATTTTGATGTTGTATATTTTCTCATAAACATGAAAATCTCATAAGTTGTAAAACTATTAAAATAATTCCAATTGTTTATTCAATCTTATCAAATAAAAAAAAAATATATAAAGTCGCATAATAAATTATTACAAAGCTATTTGTTCTCTCCATTTAATTAATTATTTCATCTTACTTTAATTTAATTAAAAAAATTGAACATATATTGTAGTGTACTAGTCTTTAATTTAATATAATTTCTCCCACACAGTAATACGTACAATTTTCTCACGTTGAACATAAATTGTAGTGTAACTAAATGCTAATAACTTACACATAAAATATAAATGTTCACTTATTAAGACCATAAAATAAATTTATTAATGTGTTCGAAATTTTAATGTAAACCAAGGTCAAAATCGAGTATTATGTCGAATTTTGAAATGTACACTCGTCATATTTTTTTGTTGTATAAATGTTGGTGTCATCTTGCTAATTGCCCGGACAACTATTTTAACATACCGGTTAATTGTATCAAGTGAATGTTGAAAAGTTTCACTTGCCGAGCGTTGAAATAAATATGAAACGGTAGAAGTAATAAATACAAAACAATTGGAGTAAAAGAAAATTTATTACTCAACAATCTGTTGGTATGAGTTAAAGTGACTATATGTTGGTGAGAATAATAAATTTTATATCGGTGATTTTTTTTTTTAAAAAAAAGTAATGACGTGATTATAAATTTTATTTACATATGAAATAAATGGTTAATAGATATAAATGTGGGATTGTATTCAACAATATATAAAATCGTGAATCAATTTTTGTTTTAAAATATCTCAAATCAGGATATGGAATTCCCATATAATTCCATATCATGGTTTTTGGAGATTATGGTATCACATCTCATGATATGAAATCACAAGATGGAATATCATAAAATTACATATCCAAACGCTGATTCCATCTTACGATATCATATCGTGATATAATATTACATAATTAAATGCCTACTAAAAATAAGTGAGATGATGATAAGAATATAAAAGATATTTATCTTCGATTCAAACTTTTAAATAAATAACATAAAAATTAGAAGATTACCACTTTACTTACTATATGTAAGAGGCTAACGGTTAGAAACACACAACTGTTGGTCAGCGCTTCTAGCCATTAACATATCATTTTTACAGCAATTTAGTTAATTATTATATAAATCTACTTTTTATTATGCTTGTATTGTTTGTACATTTCACTTTGAACATTGTATGGTTTAATAAAAATATTAGCTTTAGTTGCTATTGTGTATATTGATTATATATATGGTTGTAGTACTTTTTAAAACTCTCAGTTACCCTTCTTTTGTACTTTTTTTTTTGGAAAAAGGGTTAATATACCCCTCAACTTTGTCATTTAGAGCTGATATATCCCTTGTTATGAAAGTGACTCATATATATCCCTACTTGTAAATAAATGGCTCACATATACCCTTTTCCTCTAACGGAAATGAAAAAAAATAATTTTAGTCTAAATTTTTATTATTTTTTTCTAAAAAATATAATCCCATATGAGTAAATTTAATCCTCGTCAAACATATTTTTTTTTACTTTTCTTTGTTTCAATGACTAATTTATAATTATTATTTTGATAATCAAATTTATTTATATTTCACTAATATTCTTGTAAAAATTATTGTAGATGACCAAGTTTTTTCTTCGAATACGAAATTAAATTACAATACACATACAAAAAAAATAGTTTAATTTTTTTTCTTTAAACTAAGGAATGAAAGAAAAAATAAAATAAGAATAAGAAACTCAAATAATTATAATAAAAGAAGTCAAAAAATAATTTATGTATGAAAAAAGATTAAAATATACTTTGAACTTTGATAGAAGAATCATATATACCACTAAATAATTTTTTTTAAAAAATTAGAAGTAATAAATATAAATTTAAAACTAATTTTTTAACTTCCATTAAATGAAGGGTATATGTGAGTCATTTTGTAACGGCAGGGGTATATGTGAGCCGTTTGTATAACGGTAAGGGCATATATGAGCCACTTTTATAACGAGGGGTATATTAGCTCCAAATGACAAAGTTGAGGGGTATATCAGACCCTTTCCCTTTTTTTTTTTTACAATAAATTCATTGATGGACTCTGGTAATACATTGAATAATTGAGCCATTTTTGATGTTCAATGAGCTTTTTTTCTATAATATAAAACATAGAAACACTTCTAAAAAGTGAAAAAAAATCCATTTAGTACTATTATATTGTCTCAAGTAATATTTAATGAGCTTTTAGATTAGCATCATATGGATTATAAATAATGTATGATTGAGATTCATTTCAAATCTTACACTTATCAGAAAAGTTCAAAATAATAAAGTAAAGCGGGACTTTAAATTAAGAGTGACAATAAGGTTTGAAAACTAAATAGTAGTGATCAAGTTATTTTAATTGAGTGGAGATGACAATTATGTCATTAACGATTTATTAGGAATGCGTGGAGCTGCCCTTAAGTTTTTAAATTGACACTTTGTTCCATTGCATTAAATAAAGGGTAAAGGGCAAAAGATTAAAATTTTTATCGTAGACACACAAATTTTAATGGATTTAATTCATAAAAAATTGGAAATTTTATCAAAACAACAATATGTTAGTTTTTTTGGTGACACAGTAACAATATTTTAATATTTAGTAGAAGTAGCATGTTTTAATTAGTTTAGAATAGGAATACCATATTTTTTCTTTTAATATGATATGTATATTTATAAAAAAATTTTATAGAAAGAATGGAAATTAAAACATAAAAAAGGTAAATAGGATTAATAATCCTTCAGTTACTTTTTAAAAAGCTGTACTTTTGCTATCTTTTAAGTTGAGCGTTTTTTCCCCCTTATTCTTCATATTTATAAAAGAAAATACAAACAAAGTTGTCTCCTTAATTATTCAATTGATAAAGGAGCTTGATTATACAATTCGAATTCTGCAAAATATAATCAAAAACGGAAATTTTTTGAAAGCGGAAATTTTCGAATCCACAACAACAATTTATTCCTTTCAGTGTAATTCATAATTTCGAGATCAGGTTTTTTTTAAATGTTTAATATGAATATGTTAAATGTTTGTATGATTTGAACTTTTTTTGGAAGCTCATCGTAAGTTCCATTGATATCAATACAAAATCTCTGAACAAGATAAGTAACAATAATATAATTATATCCGATTATATGATGTGTACGGCTGGATATGTGTTTGATTCTGTTTAGACCCATATTAGTTATGTATTTTTTTAATTATTTCTTGTGTTTAACAATATGAAATTCTATCTATATGTATTAATTTTGAAACGGTTGTTACTGTGTGATAAAAGTTGTGAATTTGAGTTCAATGTTTACCGGTTTTGGTACCCTTTGAAACGTACACTTTTTTGAATGTAGATTGGATACATTTTTTTTTTGATTTTGGAATACTAAAAAAATGTGATCATCACTTATATATTTGTTATTGTAGCCATGGGAAGCATTAGTTTTTTGGTCATGCATTCTGGGAGGTGGAACAAGGAAAATTGCTATGTTGATTACAGTACAGAAGCAATTGTGCTAAAAGAGCATGCGACATTTAGAGAACTAATGGATCTTGTTTCAAAGCAAATTTGTGTTGACTTGAGCTTCAACATTGTGAAACTTAAATATAAGATAGAGGGTAGTACTGCACCTCTGGAAATACACAACGACATGGGTGTGAGAGTGTATGTGTCGTTGAAAAAAGATAACAAAGAATTATCAAAGTATCCTATATGTGTATCCCTATTTGTGAATGACTGTAAATTAGCTGATAGAAATATGTTTGAAGATGGATTCGAAATGTGTGGGCCTGATGGAATAGATATAGTTGATACAGAAGCATTAATGCTTAGTGTGACGAACAATAGCGATAACATGAATTGCGACATTATTACAAACGCCAAAAATAAGGTAGTGTTGGAAGATCAAGTTTATAAGGACAAGGGAACTTTAAAGGCTGTGATGACGCAATACGTTATTGATCATAGATTCCAATGGAAAACGAACAGATCGAGTCAAACATGGTATGTGTATTTGGGTTGGATTATCTTATTAATTTTTTTCATATTATGTATTTTTACATTATATCAAATATTTTATTTGTATTTTAACTAATTCTAATATGGTGTTATTCAAACAGTTATACACTTGTTTGTGTCTCTGATAATTGTGGGTGGGTGTTGAAGTCGTCAAGTATCAATAAATCTGGAATGTTCAGAATTAGAAAATTCGTAGATGATCACACGTGTCCATTGAAAGATAAGGTTTATGGACAACGTCAAGCAACAAGCAATCTTATTGGAGGTATGATACAATCCAAGTTAGTTGATCATAAAAGGAAGTTGACGCCAAAGGATATACAACAAGATGTTAGCCTAGCTCTTGGAGTAAATGTATCATACTCAGTGGCGTGGAAGGCTAAGGAAAAGGCTGTAATTTCTTTAAGGGGTACCCCATCTGGTTCTTATGGTAAACTGTCGAGCTACTTATACGTATTGGACGCTACCTACCCTGGATCTCATATAAGGATGAAGAAAACCGAAGAAAATCAATTTCTTTATCTTTTTATTTCTCTCTTCCCGTTCATAAAAAGTTTTGAGTGTTGTAAACTAATTGTCGTAGTTGATGGCAGTCACCTCAGGGGGACGTACAATGGAGTATTTGTTTCTGCAAGTACTGTTGATGGAGCAGGTATTAGAATGATAATATATACACTTTGTTTGGTTGATTAATATGGTTATTCTATATGAAATAATAACTTTATTAAATTTTTTGTGTATAGGAAATATATTGCCGCTAGCATATGGAATTATTGATTCAGAAAATGATGCATCTTGGAATTGGTTTTTTGAACAATTTAGAGAAGCGCATGGCGTTAAATATAACATGTGTGTTGTGTCCGATCGAAATGAAAGTATTATAAAGGCAGTTTCAAGGGTATTTGATGGAGTTCCTCATTATGCCTATATTTGGCATTTGTGGAAAAATGTGAAAACACTATTCAAAAAGTCGCACAATAGTCTGTCGGAAGTATTTTATGGGATGGCAAAGGCATACAAACAATCTGAATTTGATGAACTGATGGAAAAGGTTGAACAAGTTGATGTTCATGTAAAAAATTACTTGGAATCAGCATGTTATGAAAAATGGGCTAGGGTATATGCAACAGTTGATTGAGGAATGGTTATGACATCAAACATAGCTGAGTGTATAAATGCTTGTCTATTTGAAGCAATGGAATTACCGGTATACGATTTTCTTGAGGAAGTAAGACAGATGTTTGCAAGATGGGATTTGAAAAATCATACGTATGCTTCACATACTTTCACCACACTTTGTGGTAGACCACAAGAGATGCTTGTTGCTAATGAAGAAGCATCATTACGTATGAAGGTATGTTGTTACAATTTATATGTTCATCAAAATTATATAACATAAGTGTTTATTTATTTTTGTAGGTTGTACCATCAAATAACTATGTGTTTAGTGTTCATCACGAAGGTAGAACCTACATTGTTTGTTTGGAAAACAAAACTTGTACTTGCAAGAGGTTTCAAATAGATGAAATACCATGTTCGCACGCTTGGGCCGTTTTAAAGAAGAAACATTTTAATGTTGGGTCATATTGTTCCGACCTGTACAAGCCAAGTTACTTGTTGAATACATATAGCATTTCAATTCGTCCGTTACCTGATCAAAACGAGTGGAGTGTACCTGGGTATATTAAGGATCAGATAGTGCAGCCTCCAAATCACAAAAAGCTTCCTGGAAGGCCATCCAAAAAGCATCGTGACAAGACGTATAGCCAGCTATATGGTAAGAAGAGAAAGAATTCTTGCAGTACGTGTGGGTTTAAAGGGCACAATAGGCGTTCATGTAGGAATGGACCGCGTATTGTATAGTTAATGAAGTTTCATTTTTTTAATATTTTTAGAGTTAGGTTGCTTCCAGATTTCTAATGCCTTCTGGTTAATAAAATAACATGAAATTCTTTGTTCATGGTTGTATCTTGAAATGTATTCGCTATACGTCTTCTCTCAAATACTATTACTTGTATTCAAAACCTAATTGTATCTACATTTTAATACCAATTGTTACATCCATTTGAATGCATACAATTGTTGGATTCTTCTATTTGAATTCGGCAAATTATTTTTTGTATACATTTTCTTTCGAGAAGTGTTCATTCATATCCATGTTTTCAATATATATTATATTGACCTATCTAAAGTTTATGAGTGAACTTGTATGTGTCACAAACACAACCTTTGCAGTTACTTGTATTCTAGTTGAATTGTATTTATAATTTAATATAAATTATTTTTTGTAACATTTTAATGCATACAATTTTTTTTTCTTCGTTTTCTATCGAAATGTATTCGTATCCATGGTATTAATATCTTTTGAGAAGTGTTCACATTTATGTTTTTAATCTATATATTGTATTTGCCCTATCTAGAATGTATGAGTGAAATTGTATGAGTCACAAACAAAACCATTGCAGTTACTTGTATTCAAGTTTAATTGTATTTATAATTTAATATAAATTGTTATTGTAACATTTTAATGCATACAATTTTTTTTTGGTATTCGTTTTCTCTCTAAAAGTATTCATATTCGCTATACGTATTCTATCTTTTTATGTTGTTAGTATTATTAATTGTATTTAGAATTTAATAATTTAATATCAAGTCTTACATCCATTTGAAACATATGAATGCATATTATTAAAGTCTTACATCCATTTGAAACATATGAAGGCATACATTTTTGTCGGATTATTGTAATTGTTTTGGTATACCTTTTATAACGAAATGTATTCGTATCAATGATTATAATCTACATTATATTTGTTCTATCTAAATTGTATGTGTGAACTTGTATGAGTCACAAAAATTGTATGTTGGTAGAATCATATGTATTGCAGTTAAACTTCAAAAATGAATTTTGTGTACCCCACGTGCAATACTTAAGCTTGACACACAAATAAAACGTTTTTTTCCCCTCACTTACCACAAAGCCTCATATATGTTGGTAAGAAAAATAAAATATGTAGCAAATATTCATTAACTGGAACAACACTGTCAGATAAACTGCACAAGGACTGAAACACTTTAATATTAACCCAAAACTTTGAAACCAGAACTTCAAGATTTTATACATTAATAAACACAAGAACTGGAACCCTTTAAAATCGTTTCATAGCAATACAAAAACTAATGTATAATGACACATCAAAAAATGGAGAACAACTAATCTATTTGAATTGTATCAATCTCCTCCATTGCTACATTGAATCTGTTATATCATAGAGGTGCTTCATTGTCACTTATTGCTCCGGCATCATTCTTTTGTTGGCCATAATTCCAAAGAAGTGTAGCGTATCTTGACCGTAAACACGATGCATCCAAAATATTCGCTGGAATACCTTGGCCATATGATAGGTATTCGTCAAAAGCTAGCATATAAATACCACAATCCCTATAATATAAGAAACTAAAAGTTAGTACACAATATATTATTGATAATGTGATGATAGTAAAATCAAAAGAAACACAAACTTACAGAGACCCATGCGACTGTTGAGGAACATTATCTATGAATACTACATTAAAGAACTCATTATCTTGTTGGGCTTGCGATACACCAATTCCTTTATTGTTGTAATAGTCATTGACTGTTAACTTCAAAGGGATCAACTGAGACAGTTTAACTATCTCTGTCTTGATAGCTGCATCGTGACCTGCTGCCCTATATAAGTCATACACGTTGATACACTTATCATTCAATGATATCACAGCCAACACCCAATGGAATTTCTCCTTAACGTGGACAGGAACAAAAACATAATCAATCGTATGCCAAGGTGTAGCAACATGCATTTTGTACCCTCTAATGTATTCACCAATGACATGCTCTTCATCAGCACAACCAACATCGCTATCTAAATCCAAATATTTTTTCCAAATAGCAGAGATCTTTGAACTAAATACACAATCTACAGTTGTGTATTTATAGCTGCCTCCAACATCATACTTGGCTTTTTTCCGTAGATAATATAAAATCACATCAACATGCTGAAAAATTTAAAGACAAATATATAAATACTATAACTACTAATCAATCATGCTTAGTAAAGATAAATGCTAAACAACTCTTACCGAATTGTTCAATAACTGTCCTTTGAAATACAGATTATAGAACCAATTCTTATTGTCCATTAGGAGAACGCTAAGGTTAATGACCACAGATTTTTCAGCTAGATTCTTCTTGTAATGGTCTTGATCATGCTTCCTAAAAACAGAATAAACATAGAAAATAGAATACCATTCATTAAAAAATTAATTACTATCAACATTTAAATACAAAAAAAACCAAGAAAACCTATATATAAGCTGCACCAAACAATAACTGTTGTTGAAACACGAACTAACATTTAACCGGATACAAAAATTTAAATAGTTATGTTGTAAAAATATCTTGTAATTATTCACCAATGACTTACTTTTTGTCGTGCTTTGTAAGTAATCCATCTCGGATCCATGAATGAAACACATCCCACAACGTTATATCATAATCGCCAGAGATCAAATCAAATATAAAAGGGTGTTTCAATTCAAAAATGTGGGGCTGACTTGATGAACTACCTGAAATGGTTCAAAAAATAATAAATTAAATACACACTAACAGTAGCAATAAAAAAATGATTACATTAACAAAAGTATTAAAAAAATGGAATACTGTACCAGCAGATGATCCAAAATTGGTCAGATACGGAGATGTATTATAAGGACCTGGATGTCTATTCCTACGCGTAGGTAATGGCGTCTGTTCGTTATTGCTGATAGATTGATCTATCATCAATTTTTCACCGTTCGTACCCAAATGGACATCGATAGTGGCTTGATCTGCCTTTGTTTTAATGCATCCTGCAATTGTTGTTGGCAGCTGTTCGGTGTGTCCTTTTATCACAGTTGAATATGGTGCGATGCTACTATTTATAGAATTGAGACTAGGCATGAATTGATCGTCCAATTCAAACTGTGAATCAATTGTCACATTCATGTGATTCAAAACCCGGATAGGGACTGGACATGGCATTTGTTCAACATCGACCTCATGTGAATTNTTTTTGGGGGGGGGGGGGTATATCAAATACAAAGCTTGGTTGATTTACCTAATAATTGCGTAAAAATAACAACACCTTAAAAGTAATGACGCAAATAATGGTATAACAAATGTACGCATAAAATTAAATAACATACTCTAGGAATCGTAGGTCTTGGAGCACTTAATTCATAATCCACTTCAATCAGATTTCGAACAGGGGTGTTGATACAAAAAACCTTATAAAATGAAAGTTATAAATCATATTGTTGATATGATAATGAACATTTATTGAGACTGAAATTTAAGGCTAATTTGTATATTGTAATCACACATTAGGATGTACGACAAAAAAAATATAAAACTTGTCTAAAACCTGACTTACCTCATGATCATCGGATTTGGGATATATTCCATCTGGATTGTTGATTGTCTTTAAAAAAATAAAATAACAAGAAACATGAAAAAATTTTAATGGATACAATAATGAATAGTCCTTTAAAGTTGTAAATGATAACAGTTATTGACTAAAAAATTATTGTTTTTTATAATACATGTAAGCATAAACCGAGTTAAGATTGCTTGATACAGTTTGATCGTAATTATATAAAATATAGGAGGCTTATTGATGATATCTATTACATTAGTATTTAGTTTAAAATGATACACAAATCTTGACTTACATGGGGCACAACATTTGTTGATTTACTGTCATTTGAAGCCTTGAGTGTCTTGTAAAAAAAAAAAATCCAATAAACATGTAATCAAATATTAAAAGTTACAACTTCATAAAAGTGAATAAATTCAAAATTTTCGTAAAAAAACACCAAAATAGGGATCGTATATACAACCTAAATTAATAAAAAAACTACAATTACCTCTGAATTTCCAGATTGCAATTTGTCACACTGAACTACCAGAACTTGATTTGATGGAGATTCTTTATTGAAAGTGTATGGTGGTGTATACCCATCTTCATCGTTTGAATTTGGAGGGACAATATGATCATCGGAATGCTCGGCATGTGTTATATTACAACGTAAATCATTAACAAAAATGTAAATTTGAAATACGTTACATCATTTTATTTTTTATAACAAACCTCCTGCTCATTCCGTGTTGAATTAATGGTTGTCAGAACAGTCTTGAAGTTGTCGTTGATCAAATTGTGAATTTCAACAAACTCTTGTTTAACCTAAAAATATGACATAATGATGTAGCTTATTAAAAATTTAAAATTCTAATAAGTGTATAACTATGAAGGATGTACTATATTGTAAATACTTCTTTTCTGAAATCTGACAGCTCTTTCAACCAGCCTTCCACTTCAGATCTGCTTGTTCTCTGAAATATCATAATCACTCGAAGTTGTATTTGTTAGATATGCATGTAGACATTCAGTTTGCTTTAAAATAACCTTAAGTTTCTTTAGTACCTTTTTGGATACAACATTCTTTTTCATCGGCTGTTCAGCAATTCGAGGTTCCAAATTTTTGCAACCTGTTTGGATCCACCAGTCACCAGCTTCTTTGTCCTTTTTCTAACAGGCGACGTTGAGGAACCAACTTTTCCTTTTCTTTTGACCTTTACTGCTTGTGGAGGAGGTGCTTGAAAATCATCGTCAGAATCTTTATCGTCACAACTTCCCTCTCGTGGATCATCATTACTATCAATTATTTCATCATCTAGATCATTATCTGATGAATCGAATACTGAGGTGGAGCTTGATTTTTTATACCCTCCGGTGGCAGTTGCAATATAGCAAGTTCCCTTTGATTAGGTGTAATGTTCCTAAATTTAATCTGAATTCCAAACATTTTGTTACTATTATATATAAAAACAATAAGAAAACATCCAACTTGGTGATTATTAGATATATGTCAGTTAAGTACCTTGTTATTAACATCACTAAATATGGTGTTCATAAGTTTCTTGTATCTACGGCTCTCATTGGTCGTCTGCCAGTTGAGCAACCTCGGAATATGGTCATCAACCTTTTGAGCGACCTGGAAATCAATACTCGAACTGCACTCAAACAACCATACTTGGAATACAATAGGCTATTCCCCCGATTCTGTAAAATTGTTTTTCACTATTCAACCTCTTACTCAGGCTCTTCATCAGCAAATAGAAAGCTTTTCTCCCCCATGGAAACTGACTGTACCTTCCACTTTCAACAAGATCAAAATATAATCTAGGAAATTTTTTGGTAGCTCTTTCACCGGAAAAAATCACTGTCTGGATGAAGTATAAAATTGCAAACTTCAGGCCATCCTGATCGTTCTCCCCCCACACTTTTCGATGAAAACTCCTCATTATATCAATTTTCCTGATCAACTTAACACCCTCAAAATATTTTTCCATGAACCTATTTGGTTCTGACTCATCAAAGATGAAATCATTTTCTTCGTTGACACAATTTAATCCACTAATCAAAGCAAATTCTCTCAAAGTGAAACGCAACGTAGATCAATTTACACGCATTACAAATGCTTGGCGAGAACTACAATTGAGTTCTAAAGTCATGCAACACCTATGTATTTGACCGCGAGCACGACATTGATGCATTTGCATATAATTACCAAAACAGGTGCTTTCACAGAATACATTGAATACATGTCCATGTAAATACTTCACCAAGTCAGCTTTTATGTCATGATTAAAGAAACAATGAATATGGGGAGCTTTTTTTGGTTTATATTTGACATAAAATTCATTTGCCTGCACATGTTCAACAATAAAATGAATACATACTTAAAAATTTACTGATATATAAATCTATTACTAGTTAACAAAATAGAATAGGAGAAACTACATTGTATACAAAAGATTGAATGTTCATTCAGAATCGTGAATATTGATGACATAAAAAATAAAATGAATTAAATAACAAAATACAACTAAAATGATACTATAAGTCTATCAAAATTTGAATACATAAAGACGCTGAAAAGAATATAAATACATTATTCAACAATTTAATATATGTATACAACAAAATATGGGCAAAAATAATGGCTACTAAAATATAGTTTGAGAGAAATCACTAAATTGGAATATATAAAGATAAATATTGTATTCCTTTTCTTAATATTGACAAGCAAATTAGAAGAGTCTTACGTATAAGGTAATTTGTAGCATCCAATATTAGTGTTTTGGTATTTTTAGTTATATTGATACATGCACATTTTTTGTTGACAACTTTTTTTACACGAATACTTTTTGTCAGACCAACAAATTCTATAATGAGAACTTTACAGAACTAACAAAGGGGTGCAAAGAAGCAAGATTATAGTACTCGTGTAAACTTTTTATCTTTTTACGTAGACGCACACAGAAAATGTAATTTGCATATTTGCAAAACTGATAAAAGTTAGACATTGTTTTAATTATATCCACAATTTATCACATCACATTTAGGAATACAATTTTTTTTTATGTAATTAAAACTATAAGCTTCCAATCTGAAAGACATTTGCAATTTCAAACACAAAAACAACTATAGGGGCAGGTTCATGGTAACATATAAATCATATGCATATGTTTGAGATGAGGTATAGCCAGCTTCATGACATAAATATACTTGATATTTTAACATTTACAAAGTCCACTTATTTTTCTTCATAATAAATGGCACACCAACTTTAATCTCCAGCCTTGCTTTTGATGCTTTTAGCACCTTGAGTCTTTTATGAAGGTACATTTATCTATTATCATGCACAGTTGTATATGGATAAATTTCTAGAGTGAAGCCTGGGCCTTATAGGCCTTCCTAGAGATATGCATAACGGCGGCATTCTAACCTCTTTCCTTTACTGTAGTTGATTTTTTTTCAAGATATGATCTCTGGTCGAGTAATTAACAAGTCGTTGCCTTTAGTAGATTTTCTTTTTTACATTTTTTGTACTTGCTTTGGATATTTATCACATCACATTTAGGGATACAAAAACAAATCTGAAAGACATATGCAATTTCAAACACAAAAATCAACTATAGACATAGCATAAAAAATAGTTTCGTTAATAATTTAATACCTCTTCATCGTCATGACGTAATACTTCATCACTTCGATATTTTTGTTGATCAACAGGGGTTTTATAGCACGACAATTTCCTTTTTTTTTGAAGAGCTATCAGACGCCATTTTATACTCTTGTGCCATTCTCGCCGCAGATCCTACATTTTCGATCAATCCTTGAGTAATGCACAAATCAAATGAGCGAAATTCCAGAAAATTTTGAATGTTGTTATTTATACCTCTAGTAATTCTGACTGAATCAGCCATTGCATACAATACACTCTTTTTTTCCAACAATCCAAAAATCTGAAGAAAAAAAAATTCTTTTAACAACTGCGTATTGAACATCAAACAACAATGATTCTATATGTATGAATTTTCATAATCTACCTAATCTTAAACATTGAAAGAAAATTACAAAAAAATATACAAAAATACAAAATCATAAATGTATGATGGATATTAAAACAAAAATCACATAATTTGTCCATAAAATCTTGATATACAAAATCAGAACTTTAACAAAAAACATAAAAAAAAAAAATCAAAACCGAAAGTTGAATTAACCTTGCCACCACGAAATCTGCTTTAATAATGATCCTAACTCGAAAATCTGCTTGAATCCTTGATGAAGAAATCCGGAAAATTTGTGCAAGGAACTTGAAAAATTGGCTGAAAATTTTGAATTGGTTTAATTTTTACCTTTCTTGGAACTTTACACGAAATTGTTAATTAATTTTTTTTATTAAATGTTATTGGACCATGTTTTGGTCCAATAAATGAGTTTCCATTAATATATTAAATTAATAATATCTGAAATACACACATTTAATAAAATAAGTAACATTAATAAACATATTGCTATTTTGTCATTTTCACTAAAAAAATTAAATTAATGTTATTTTGATTAATTATGTTCTTAAAGTTGTCTTATTTGCTAATTTTTCCTAAAAAACTAAATTCATGTTTATTTGGGTTGAATGATTAATTTGGGCTTTATAAATAAATAAGCCCATTTTAATTAAATTCAAGTTCAAGGTCCATTTCACCTTGAAACCTAAACTCATGCCACGTGTCACAGTGACTAGAATCCAAGACTAACAAGGTGACGCCAAGTATCTAAATGAGGTGATAGTCTCAGTCAAATGCAAGATTGCAATCACAATTCGCCAAGTGTCAAAATGGTATTATTTGACCAATCATAAGAAACCTTGTCCACTCCCTACAACTATAAATAGGGGATATACATGACATTCTAAGAGGACCAAGAAAAACTCTTCAACGAGCATTCTATAATTGGAGAAAACTACAACATCAACTACATAACTCTTCGAAGGAGTGATCAACAAAGTTTATTCCGGAGATCGACTTGCAACGAAAGATCAAATATATCTCAAGGAGGTCTACATAAGCTACAACATCAACTACATAGCTCTTTGAAGGAGTGATCAACGAAGTTCTTCCCGAAGATCAACTTGCAACGATGAAGTGCTTTTAGAAGTTTCCGGAGATCAAATTCATCTCAAGGAAGTTTCTATCATCTTACATTCGAGAAATACACTACTGAATGTCCTCGAATCACGGAGAAACTTAGGAGAGAATAATCAAGAAATCAAAAGAATTATACTCACAAAGATTCATCAATAAAATAACATTTTTTTAAATTTATTTTGCTTGCAGTTGATTTTCAGCGCTTTCAAATATTTGTTGCGAACACCAATTTTAACTTAAAAAATGGGAACCCAAAAAAAGAAAAGAAAAACCTACCATTTTTGGAGCTTCCAACAAATGTTGCAACTTATTCAACAAATGAGTATATTTTTCTTTTTGCAACATATGACTCATGTTGGATCAGTTATTTGTTGCAACAAATGATTTATATGTTACAACAAATAACTTATTTGTGTAAAATACATTATCTGTTGCAATATATGACTTATCTTCGTAACAATTAATTTATCTATAGGAATAAAATAGTCGTATGTTATAACAGTTGACTTATTTGTTGCAACATAATGATCATATGTTGCATTATATGTTTAATATGTTGTAACAGAAAGGTTGTAATATATAAAGTATCTGTTATAACATGTAAGACATCAGTTGCAACATATAAGCCATTTGTTATAACATATAAGATATTTGTTGCAACATAATAACCACATGTTGCAACAATTACTGTAACAATTACTTTATTTTCAATAGATATTTTTAATGACTTTAAAATTTAAAATCAAAACAAAATAATTTATTAAATATATTCAAAAAGAGAAAAAAATTTCATAAAATGATGAATGTAGATGACAACAATAACGATGACAAGGACGATAAAGAAGAAGAAGTAATACATGAAGGAATAGATAAAGAAAGAAAAAAAAGTAAGAAAGAAAAAGAATAGGAAGGAAGAGATCATGAAAGAGAAAAGAAAAAGAATAGAGATTGGAAATGTAATAAAGAAGAAATGTTGAAAGTTTGAAATTTAAAAAAAAGGAAAAACTTTTTAAAATATTTGAAATATTAATCTAAATCGGAAAATTCTTAATTGCTCTAATCAATTTCACTTTCATTTTATCTTCTTTGACTAAGTCAATGTTACCATAAAAAAAATCAAGACTTATTAGACATCTTTTATTCAATTTTCTTAAATAAAGCTAACGTTATCCATTAAAATAATTAAATTATTTTAGATTTACACCAAAATAGGGTTCTATTCGAAAAAATAGTGCTCTTCGGGGAGGTTTTTTTTAATTCAATGAGTAAATTACCATTGTCAATGTCTTGATTAAAAAAATTTGATAATGACAATGATATTTTTTTAGTTAAGACGTTGATAGTGACAATTTACTCAATTAAAAAAGAAATCCTCTCAGAGAATGCCATTTTCAAATAGAGAGATATTCGGCGTAAATGTTCAATAACCGAATGTCCAAATTATTTTAATGAATATTGTTAGTTTTACTTTTTACAATTTTTGTCTTTTCTATTATGATCCACATGGCATTAATCTAAGAGGCCATTGAACATTAATTGAGGAAATAGTACTTGATCGGATCTTTTTCCACTTTTAGAAGTGTTTCTATATTTATATTATAGAAAAAAACAACTAACTTTTTAAAGCTTTAAAAAATAATTTCTTATGCTTTTCATATACATCTATTATCTTCAAAAGTTTGGTCAAACATCTCATATTTTATAATAAAATCTTTTCTGAAAGAACAAAAACACTTTTAAACTTTAAAAAATTTGATCAGATAGACGATAAGCCTGAATAATTTCTTAAGATTTATCTTCTTATTAAAAATAAAGTCTTTAAAATTTTACTTTATTTTCACAGCTCTCGATCGAACAAAAAGTACTAATAAGCAATGTACTATTTGTTTTTGTACACATATTTAATTTGTTCTTTAACAATTTGAGGGTAGTTTAATTTAGGAACAAATTATCATGAAAGTCATTGCATAAAAATTATAATGTATGTATGCATTATTTTTTAATCAACATTTAGCTTAATACATAGCATGTTGGTATACAAAGACAAATTTCAAATTATAAATACACGTTCAAGTACTTACAAAAGAGCCCATATAACTTAGATAATCTACCGGTCTTACCTCCATAGATACATCATTAGCAAAGTATAACGTAACTTGAGGACGTTTTTAGTGAACCTATTCAAGTCACAAAGAAATCAATTAGGTACTTAATTATTTGAATTAAGTATTCATTATCGAAATACAAAACATTAACCATGAAGAAATTGAAGTCATTCTTGATATGATTAAATTGGTAAAAGAATAAATATAGTTAGTTATCTGTAAATAGATAAGTTAAAAGAACAATTAAGAGAGTCAGAAAATTTGCTTGCTTCCTTGTACATGTAGTTAGGTAGTCTTTAATGCATTAGAAGAAGTACAACTATGTTGTACAGAAAACACACACAAAATGCACGTATACAACACTAAAAACGCATAAAATGCACGTATACGACACAGAAAACGCACAAGATGCACGCGCAACACATAATTGATGATTAGTAGGTAAGACAAATGCTCAATGAGATTCAAATTCGAAGGAACTATGAATTATAAAATTGATGACTCTAGTAGTAGTGGTACGTAGAATCCAAGTGTGCCTAGCTCGGTCTCTACCCTCCAATTCGTTGATTATAGTGACATGATTTGCTGGTAATAGACTCTCCAGTTGCAGTACTTCCACAACACCTGAAATTAATTTTCAAAAGCATGCATTATAAACGCTAAGAAAGTGCTTATGACAAAAAGAGATCACTATAAACCCTAGTTACAACGACTAAATATTGCTATACAAACTTCACCAAAAGAATAGTACTCCTCATACGTCTTGAATACTTCAGTAAACTTCAACATAGATGATCAAAAGAAAATTAATTATAAAGAACTAATTAATCCATGACAAACATGCATGCATACTAACTAATTATCTTACCACGTTAGAAGCACAAAATTAGCTACAAGAGGCCGTAGAAACAACATCCAGATCATGATCTTTGCTTTAATTTTTTCATAACGAATTACAACATCATATATCAATTTTGTTATGTTGAGACTAATAATTTTTTCAGAACTTTGTTATTTTGAGATTAATAATTTCTTCAGAACTTTGCTATTTTAACTTTAGTATATTGAGACTAACTTTGTTTTGTTGTGACTAATAAATTTATAATCCAATCAGTTTTGAATAATCATTTTTATTTTTATGTTAGTAATCATCAGTTATGACCAAGTCCCCCCAATTTCTTTCAAATTTATATAATATCGTAAATGGTTTGAGAAAAATTATAAGAAAGACTGCTCACCCAAAAATAATTGATGCTGAAGAGCTAGCGGTCAGTGAAGTCCTTAAGATTGTGTCCAAATGCAATATGTCAGATACGAAATAGTTAATTATACGACTCTCATTCACGTAATTGAAGGTATAACTACATTGCTTTGTCCTTGTACATTCACACACTAATGTTGAAAAAAAAAAAGATAGTTGTAATCATTGAGTTGCCAATGTCATAGGAGTTCAGCTTAACCTACAAGAACATAATAATGACTTTAGAGAATTCTAAAAAAAACAATAGAATAATTTATTTATTTATTTATTATCGCAAGTCCACTTTTTTGAGGATAGTTGTTGCAAGAATTACGTGAAATCCACGAGACCTCACCCTTAGTATCTATCAACAAATTGTATTCTCTTGGCGGCGATCCCACTTCTACTTTCGAGTAATATATCATACAATCACAAAAAGGATAAATTTTTTTTAGTGAAATACAATGACCAATATTGGTTGTAAAGCATTGAAAAACGAAACAAAAAGTAATAGCAATTAGTGTATTATATAAAAAATAAAAAAAGCCTCTCAAAGTAAAGTTAAACTATCAAAATATTCTTATTTACTCCTCATAAATACCACTTCTGTAATATTACTACTACTAGATGGATAATGCCCTTGCAAGCACGGAACCCAACATTTCTCATTATAGCATATTTGGTTTCAACATGCACAATTCTACATGACAAGTAGTCACGTATTGAATTAAAAAAAAAATTGTAAAGAAATGTTTTCATACAAATGGTAAAAAAAATTGTAAAGAAAAGTTTTCATACAAATGGACATTAGTGGCTATTTCTTTACAAATATCTGCATTATATAAACTATACTTCAAAAAATTCACAAGAACAATGTTCCATCTCTATACCTTGCTTCTTGTTAGAGCAAGCTCGTACAAGATCGAACTATGCTAGGAAGAGGTTCAGTCTGTAAGATAACTTGTTCAACTCAAAACTGCATAGGCTATTTTCTTCCTTCGCCTGAAAATTCAATGTTGCTGCAATAAACTAATGGAATTAAAATCACATGATTATTACATTTTAAGTGATTGATCTTCCAAATAAAATAAATGATCCGATATCGAGAAATGTAAGTGGTTGATCTACAAGAGCCATTTGTTCGCCTCCAAAATCCCCTATAAACTAATGGATGTAAATAAATAACTTGCGAAGAGAAAGAGATGAGGGTAACAGGAGATCCTCCTAGTACCAGCCTCGACTAATTAATTCCTCCAAAGAACTTTACTAAAGCAATTCTTCACAATCACAACTGCTTATACGTAAAATTTTTTTTTACGTATAAGCAGACATGAGAATAACAATCAATCAACATAATCAAAGCGAAAAAATTGATAATTACTCCGAAGTTACTCATAGTAACACAGACTGAAACCTATCGAAAACAGTAAGAATGATAGGAACCTTAATAGTAACAAAATTGATTGAGAAATACAATTTTCAAATTTGGCTCAGATGGTGATAAGTGAGGCAGTGAGTCGAATGACTATAACTCTAGAGAGATAACATGGTAAATTTTCATCTCAATATTTGCCCTAATTAAAATTCTCTTCAGATTTTAACTAACATAAAGATCAAATATTATAGACCCAAAGTTTACAGCTGGAAAAATGTATAAATACGAACACTCATCTTTATGCACAAATAAAATTCGAAAAAAAAATTAAAGACGAAGAGGAAAAAAGAAATGCCTTAATGTTTTTTTCATGCTTGATTCTGCTAAAGAACTTCAAGAACTTTTCATCTTCTTCAACATAAATGAAAGCATACTATAGAGATAAACCACGTATAAAGAAAGGGTGACTACACAGACACGTGGAAACAAAATAGATCCCTAGAGATGAAACAGACATGTTGAAATTAAGCCTTTTCTAATATAGTAGTAAAGTAAATCAGTAAATTTACTTAAAATAAATGATAAGTGCATTAATTAAATATAAAATCATTGGCATGTAGTCCATATATATTTCAAGTACTTATAAAAGATTTATTAAGTAGTCGTCGTTATTCAATTGAAATAATCTTCAAAAATTTTTATCTCGCACAACTCCTCCATAAGATGCATAATGAGAATTACACTTTCTTGAAAGTGCTTTCATTATCGTGCAATTATTGGTTACAATTTTCTTTTATTATAGTATCACTTTATGTGTAATGCACATGAAACGCACGGTATTAGTTTTGTTGAATATGTTTGGATTCTTTACTAAAGTTTGACTTTATAAGCTATCAATTAATTTTATTCAATATATATGTAATATTTTAAGAAAAAATACTACATAATTAACAAAATATACATGTATAATGCACAGAAAACGCACAAGATGCACGCGTGACACATAATTATTGATAGTAAATAAAATAAATACCCAACGAGATTGAGATCAAAAGAACTGTTTAGCAAAAACTCGATGACTCCACTAGTGGTTGTTCGCAGAATCCAAGCATGTCTAGCTCAGTCTCTTGCCACCAATTCATCAATCTCAGTGATTTACATGATTTGCCGGTAACAGACTCTTGAAGTGCAATACTCCTACAACACCTGAAAGAAAATTAAAAAACATGCACATAAAAAGTAAGAATGCTTATGGCAATCTGTATAACCCTAATTGTAATGACTAGATATTACTATAAACTGTAAAACCTCACCTGAAGAATAGTACTCCTCCTCCGTCTTGAATACAGATGAGCAAAAGAAAATTAATTAGGGATAATGCACAAATACCTCCTCAACCTGTGCCCAAAATCTCAGAGACACACTTATACTATACTAAGGTCCTATTACCCCCCTGGACTTATTTTATTAATAATTTTTTACCCCTTTTCGGCCTACGTGACACTATTTTGTGGGTCCAACGCTGATTGGTTTTTTTTCAAGATAGTGCCACGTAGGCCGAAAAGGGGTAGAAAATTACTTATAAAATAAGTTCAGGGGGTAATAGGACCTTAGTATAGTATAAGTTTGTCTCTCGGATTTCGGGCATAGGTTGAGGGGTACTTGGGCATTTTTCCAATTAAATATAATGAACTAATTAATTAATGACAAACATATATGCATACTAACTAATTATCTTACCACATCAGGAGGACATAGCTGGCTATCAGAGGCCTGTAGAAACAACATCCAAATCATGATCTGTGATAATCCGAGCCTACACTCTAGCCGCAATTGACATTCGAAAATCAATACTAATATTTGTAATGCCCATGAAAAAAGGGTTCGATCAATAGCATAACTCTTTCTTTCTCGGGCCTTTTTTCGAAGAAAAGGCCTTTACTTAAATAATTCTGTAGGATCGGATACCTTCCTTTTTTCCAATCGAGCCTACATCCTAGACGTGCATGACACTCGAGAATCATTAATGATCCTATAGTGAACCTTGTCCTACCTGAGTACATACTGATAAAAGACCCTTAAAACATAATTTTCTTGAACATTTAAATTCAAAGTAAAAACTCAACTCAAACTATTTGTAAAATACTCAATAACATAAGTAAAATAGTTTGCAAATACATCCCAAAGAAAAGTGAATTCTGAAAGACTCCTCAACTCTGTCTATCTATGAAGACTTTATTACTCAAGATTGATTTCATGACAAGATCCACAATATCTCAAGACCCTGACTAGAAAATAAAATGAACTCCCCTGGAATGCAAGGAAACTCACCCAAACTATCTGAAGTACAAAATGATCTCAACAAACCATTTTTTGATGACCATAACACTCATATCTGCATCATAATAAGATTCATGTCGAATGACATTAGTATATTGAATGTACGAGTATGTAAGAAAAACTAAATGTATAGATAACTGAACTGATATGATTGAAAGAATATTCACCGCAACTCAACTCCAATACAAAAGAAATAATAAGAGATGGAATGTTTAGAACTTCATAAAAATACAATGTATTAACTCAAGAGTGTATAGAATAATACAATAAATTACTCTGTACTCTTATAGAGAGATTCTCTAATGAACAACTATTATTATGAGTTATTGATGACACAATGTCTCACCCACGCTTCCAGAATTGTCCTATACCTTGTTGGGGTATAGAACACCTCAACTAAGTGGATCCACTTAGTTATAAGGATTCATCTATAAAGTATGATCTTTTACCAATGTTATCATACATGGTTATGAGGATTTTGACTTTTGAGTTGTCTGAACTCATCCTCATATTATTGTTCAATACTACTCCCAATATTATACATACTTATGCTCAATTTTGTAAAACATACTCTTTCTCTAATTTGAGATAGTTGCTCAAAGTCTCCTCTTTAAAGAGGATACTGCTCTGAAATATGTTGAAACTCATAAAATCATTTAGAAATAAAAGTTTTTCATTTCTCAAAATAATACTCTCTTACTTCATGTAAAAATGAAACAATTGAGAATAGTTAGTTACCCTATACTCTTTCTCAAACTCCTCTTTTCTATCTCAAAAACTCAGTTTAAATATAAAAATTGACTTTAAAAGATTGTCAAAAATTCTAACTCGAAATAGTGTTCATACTAATTAAATATAGACATGAACGAATCAACTCAAAGATCTCAACAACAAAATAGAAAACCAATAGTCGAAATAAAATTTAAAAAACAATCAGGAAATCAAGAACTCAAAATCAACTCATCTTTGCTTTCTCAGAAATTAGGTTAAGATTAGTATTGGGTAAAAAGATTCTAAATAAAATCCCTCAAACTTCTCTCTTAAACTCACTTTAGTTTTGAACATATATTAAGATAAGCAAGAATTTTCACAGGTAAATGAAGCCCCTATAGAGCTAATACAAAGAAGGAAAACGTGGCCCCAACTTAGAGGAACACGTATCACATGGAATAAGAAAAGATTGACCCAAAAATCCTTGGCATATTGTTGGCGCAATGCGCTAGACCATTAAATTCAGAAGTCAGGCCTTGGCGTACTGCTGGCGCATCTCCCTAGGGCTTGAACTTCATAAATCAGGCCTTCGCGCACTACTAATGTGTTACCCCAGGGCTTGAACATCAAAATGAGGCATTGATGCAATGCTGGCACGTTGCCCCAAGGTTTGAACTTCAGAAGTTCAGCCTTAACACTATCATGGAGCGCCACCCCAGGCCCTTCCCTAGTACCCCGACGAATTGTCAAGCTTAAATTAGGACCCGATTTAGTTTGGAATTGAAAAAATTCTCCTATACTATTCTTGATTCTCAAACCCAACACGGACATGAAAATTTTCATATGATCCCTTTAGAAACATAACTTTATCAAATCAATAGGCTCAATGTGATACTAAGCATGAACAATACAATAATATTCTCAAAATAGAAGAATAAAAAAGTCTCAATTATTGAAGAATCGAACTCAATATAAAAATTGCGAATAGATTCTTTTGATGTTACAATTTCTTGACTAAATTGAGATGTTGCGTGAGGGCTAACAAGTCCAACACTTTGAGACGTCTTACATACCCATAAAGAACAAAGGTTCTGTCAACAGGATCTTTAATAACACTTGAAACCTAGTTTTTTCTCCTCCTAGAACCTTACTCTAACTTCTCTAAATGTTATAAATGTGAAAGACGATTTAGAAATGATTATACCCCTAAATTGGATGGAGAAAAATGTGTCTAGGCTTAGAATGGTTTGGAAAAGACCAAACTACCCCTCTAAAATGATTAAGGTGCCTTTAAAAGAGAAACTTTACTAAAACAGACATAAATTTTTTACTTGGAGCTCGAAATTAAGCATACTTGACGGCGTTGGAAAAAGAACTCAATGAAATTTGATTTGATAGGTCATGGTCAAACCATTTATTTATGTGCTAAGAGTTATAATTGTTTGATGTTGACCAAAGTAAAATCTCATATTAAAACTCAGTCAGTAAGAAAGTTTTCAACTTGAATTTATGATAGGGGATTTTAATGACCTTAATTCATATATAGAATCATTCCTACATTAGTGATCTTATTATACTTAGAGACAACATCATTTGAGACTTGTAATTTTTTTTCCCCAAATATTGCAATACATCAAAGGCTTGTGCAGTTGTGCAGGTGAAAATCAGGTTTTGGAGATTTAATCAAGTTGACTTTGTTATATGCGTTTTCATTTGTTATTAAATTTTCATTTTTATTTTACTTCTATATTTAATCGTAATATTTGGATTTTAGACTGACTTGTCTTGGTGAGATAAGACAAGTGCCATCACATTCATTTTTGGTTCGTGACATAAGGATTATATTGCCTATGTGTTAGAGTAGATGCCCACACGTCTCGATAGATAGATGTCATGATAATTTGATATTATAAACCAGGTTATCGATCTTCAGGTACAAGATCAAATGTCGAATAAAGTATGCATTTAATCTTCAGTGGGCTATGGTAGATTGTAAAAAATTGTCTCACTTCCTCACTTTTTTCGTGTAATCTGACACTTGCAGTATGTGTTGATTCCAATTAGTGTCACCCAATTCTAATTGGTATCTCAATGAAGTAAAATGGATTTCATTGTTGCGGCTGAAGGGATACAACCAATGAAAATTAGAACTAGAAAAGTTTTGATTGGTGTGTGATTTTAAAGGCTATGTAAATGCATGAATTAAAATGTAATGAATATGACTTGCTTCATTGATAGAGTTTGCTATCGTGATTATGTGCACTACATTTTCTGAGTGATTGAAATTGTGTGAGATGTAATTGCCTGAATTTTCTTTGAGAATGTGGTTAAGAAAGAGTCATAACTTGATCATGTGTAATAATTTAGTATCAGATTACTATGTGATTAACTAAACATTTTTATGTTGAAAATTATGCATAGACTTATCGTTGATAAAAATAATAAGGAAAAAAATAATAAACATTTTTCGTTCGTTTAAATTCCCTAACCTAGTATAATTGGGTACATGGGATGTTGTAGTTTTAAATGGTTTTCTAGAATTTAAATTCATTCTTGACGTAATCGAATTAGGCGATGATATTCTATGACCGACTTATTTTTTCTTTCATTTCAATAATCGTTCAAAGACGAATAATACGTAAATTGATATCTATTGTAATGACTTAATTCATCGTTATTTAAAAGACACTTTGTGCAGAGTCTCAATATTTTTTGAAATACGTTGTCAATTTAAAACGAATGTATGTATCACTATTGTTTAGGGTGGTATGGTACTTATCATCTAATAACGAATGAAATGTTTTTTAAAAAAAAAATAAAAAAATTGTGTAAAAGTATATTTGTGTTATAAATACATTGAATGAGTGGATAGTCCATAAAGTTCGTACATGAACAACTATCTATATTCACTAGGTTTCATGAACCTTCTTGGATAAGAATGTATCTATTTATTATGATAAATGGTGACTTTTGGAGTGATTTCTCAACCTATAAATAGGGTTGTTCATTCACTATTGTATCATATACATATGAGACTTACGCACACTTAAATAAGAAAAAAATTCCTCTTCTTCTATCTACTTCTCTTGTCTTCTTCTCTTTATGATTATATCCTCATAGCTTGATTTTATAACATGTTATCAGCACGAATATGCTTTAAAAGTTGTAGCACTTCGCAAGTTGAAACACTTGTGAGCAGGAACAAGTTTTATTTATTTTTTCTTGTTACACATTTATATTTTCAAAATTTCCTCTTATAGTAATAATTTATTTTAGTATATATGTATTATATGAAAACGTAGAAGATATTGGTTTGTTTTACTTTAATAATTTTATGCATTGGTTTATGATTATACTAACAGTTCTTTGTTTCAGAAAAGTATTGAAGGATAAAGAAGTAAATCTTCATGTTGATTTTCTTAGTGTTAATTATGAGGAACTTATTAATATTTATAATTGCTAGAGGTGAGAAAACTCTCAATTTTATTTTGACTAAATTTACTTCTATAATTTTTTATTTCATTTAAAGGCTCATGGTTGAGTTCTATTGGTATTGACTTATATGACAATGATTGAAGGATAAGACGATGGATTCAAGTCCCATCGCACCAAAAGGGTAAGACATCTAGTTAAAGTCCGGATGACATAATGAAAAATATTTGAGGGTAACACGGTAGATTCATGTTCTATCGCACCAAGAGGGTAAAACATCAATTCGAGTTTTGATGCACCATAATGATAAGGTATTGGGTTCAAGTCTCATAGAATTTGGCCTAACACGCCTTATATGGATAAGATATTGAATTTGAGTCAGTGCACCATAGTGATGATATAATAATGACTAAGGCTTTGATGAAAAACCTTGAAATTCGTCCTATTGAATTTGCTCCATTCCTAGGAAAGAATGTGGTAGCAACATGTGATAACTTTGAAATTCGCATGTCGACTTGCTCCATTATATTGTATGAATGTGGTAGCAATAAATAATTTGTCTGAAAGATGACAAATGATTAACGATATGAAAAAAGGACGTGAAGGGACATAATTATAATAGTCATCATTGTGGTAATTATAAAAGGAAGAACACTATGGGTTCTCCAAATAGTCCTTCAAAATGTGAAGACAATTTTTACTATCAAAATGGTATGAAAGGTCATTGGACTTGTGAATATTGTCGACCCAATAATTTGACAAGTTTATAAATCCTCCATCAAAAGCCAAGAAGATAAAGTGATGATACACTGGATCTTTCAAAGTGATGTTGAGGTGTGTCATGCAAATATAATGAATTTTAAAAATCATGACAATATATTTATAATGCAAATTTATGAAGCACATATAAATGATTAGTTTATTCCTTGAAAAGAATGTGACTGTGATGAGTATCGTGAATGCTCGAACATTATATAAGAGAATGGGTCAAGATGTGATAAAATCATTATGGGTTGATATATGTCATAATTCACCTCTACGGGAGGTTGAGAAAAAAAAAATGATATATGCCAAAAATCACCTCTACTGAAAGTTTTGAGAGAAAATAAATTTTATTTGGAAGAAATGGTTAATGGTATTGTACGTTTATAAGTCACTATGGTATGTTTATTGTGAACTACCGAAAGGGCAAAAGAATGAAATAGTTCTTGCCTATAAGGGTTGTGATTATTATTGTGTGGCAATACAAATTTGTCATTGGTTGTGTATCTATGGTACAATAAAAGTAAAACAAGAAACATGTCTTGCTCGTAATGATTTTAACCATGACAATAATAATATAATTTTTTCCTTGAAGGAGATTCTCATCCTAGGGATGGTGATGCAATATATGATAGTACACAAAATTAATAGCAAGCTCTAACGAGTTGTATTATTTCAAAGAAATAATAATGGGGTTGTAGTAAGTCTCGAAAGAAACTTCTTAAGTTCCGGATGAATTAAAAAGAAATATTGAGACTATAAATTATGAAAATATTTAGTATCTTTAAATTACTACAATCGAAGCGGGTTATAAATATTTATGTAAAATGTTACCCATTGTTTTCTTCTTGTTTGTTGCATACAAACATGTACATGCTGATGAAATCACATGTAAAAGTAAATTATAAGTGTACTAAAATAAAGATCAGTTGGCATGAGATTAAATATGATGCAAACGTAATTGAGAATTCAGGTGACTTATATGATGAAGAAAAAAAGATTCTTCAAGAATTCTCTTGTGTTGCTTGTTCTCTTGATAAAATGATCATTATACCAGCTAAGGTTGAGATTGTAATCCCCTAAAATTTTTGAAACATATAAAAGGGTGAATATGGGTCCATTCACCTGCCATATGGATCGTTTGCAACTATATAATCGATGCATCTATGCGATGGTCACATGTTTTTTGTTGTCAACTTACAATTGGTTTTTGTAAGGTTGTTTTCTCGAATTGTTAAAATTGATAGCACAGTTTCAAATTATGAAATTATATTGATAAGGCTGGTTGATTTAGCAGAATATGTATGCCTCCAATTATAGCTAAATCATGGTTATGAGAACAAAACTCCCAAAATAAGATTTGGTATGAGATAATTTTATTTAACATGTAGCAGCACATGTATATATCAAGCCAACAAGGTTTCCCCATTAAAATTGGTTCAGGATTAGGAACTATATGATTTTCATCTAAAATGTTGAATGTGCAGTTATGATTTTAATTACTCCACCATGCGCAAAGATGAATTCCCAAATAAGATTAGGATGAAAGTTAGATTTTCTAACATTAGGGGGGAGAGATGATTTTGACAGCTGAAAATTATGTGAGGTTAATTATGAATTAATAAGATCCTCGTTAAATAAATATGTGAACTTTGCACTGACCCTATGATATAATTCAGCTGCAAATGCTCCAATGTGAAGTCCTTGAAGGACAAAGCCTACGATATGCCGGAAGCGTAATAGACCAATCGATTCCAAATATAAAATTCCTTTGAAGAAGGAGAGGATCAAATGATCAATATGATCATGATAATGAGGCAAGTGCTATAAAAGAGCACATTGACATAACACTTCATAAAACCTCGGAAAAGGTTCAAGTACTTGAAAAATAATGAAAAATGAAGAGATCTCGATAAGTTATGTCTTGTTGAAATTGATATCAAATAACTAGTCGACATTATCTTTGATATGAGTATCACTCAATGATATAAATTATGACGAGGATCTTGAATTCAAATTTGTCATAGAGTGGGACAAATAAATGATTGGTCAAGTAAAATGCATAATTCAAGTATATTTTATTTCACTTAGAAAAGTGACGTTTTGGACTGATAGTCCATAAATCAAGATATAATGTCAGTGGGGTACAATAAATTATTATGCGATGATATAATCGTAATATATCAAGTACAATTTGTGTTTTCGCAAAATTCCTGACATTATTGGAGATGTTTTCTCCTATGATGGATGCAATGAGGTTTGTTTTGATCTGGCAACATATGAAAAACTTGAATGCATATAATGAATAATTATCATGTCTAGCTAGACAATAATGAAGGTTGTATAAAAATCTTTGAAGTAATCGAGGTGTCTGAAGCATATAAGAGTTTGAAAGAAACTTTTTCAATAAAGCTTCAAGAATCCTTATATGGATTGAAATAGTCAAGGAAGAAAAGGGTACAAAAGAATAACTTTAATTGTTTTTGTATGTTATGAAAAGGTCTTGGTAAGACAGAATTTTGTCTTGACCTACAGATTTATAATTTTACAAATGAAATATTTGTCTATCATTGCACATACACAGATATGTTTTGATGCGTTTTTAAATGGATAAACCACATCCATTGATTACCCCAATGATTATGAGATCACTTGAAATAAATGATGATTCATTTTGATCTCAAGAGAAGGATTAAGAGCTTCTTGGTGTTGAAACTCCATATCTTAGTGCAATCAGGGTACTAATGCATCTTGCTAACAGTACTCGACCAGATATCTGTTTTGCAGTAAATTTAGTGGCAGGATTCGGTTCCTCCCCAACAAAAGAACGTTGAAATGGTGTTTTGTATATACTTGAATGTCTTTGAAGGACCATGGGTTCATTCTATTTCGAAGAATTCAAGTCAGAGCTGATTGGTTACGCATGCAGAATATTTATCTGATCCGCATAAAGCAAGATCTCAAACACGCTATCTGTTTGCATATGGAGGCAAAATAATATCCTGGCGATCAATGAAGCAAATGTTGCTATGCAAAACTAAAAGTCCTACATGAAGCTAGTTGAGAATGTGTCTAGTTGAGATAAATGACACACCATATTCAGGAAATGTGTGGTTTTTCTTTGAAAAAGAATATACCAACCACAATGTACGAAGAGTGGAGACATCATCGCAAATTAAGTGATGTTTTAATCAGGGGGAGTATAATACGCGTTGCACTCTTTTTTTCTTGACCGAGGTTTTGTCCCACTGGATTTTCCTGGCAAGGTTTTTAATGAGGCAACAAATAATGCGTATCAAAAGATATATGTACTGTTTTTCCTTCACAAGAATTTTTTTTCATAGGATTTTTTCTAGTAAGGTTTTAACGAGGCACAATATCTATGGACATCCAAGGGGGAGTGTTATAAATACTTGAATGAGTGGATAGTCCATAAAGTTAGTACATGAACAACTATCTATATTCACTAGGTTTCGTGAACATTTTTGGATAAGAATGTATCTATTTATTATGATATTTAATATGGTGACTTTTGGAGTGATTTCTCAACCTATAAATAGGGTTGTTCAATCATTATTGTATTATATACATATGAGACTTATACACACTTGAATAAGAAGAAAATCTCTTTTCTTCTATCTACTTCTCTTGTCTTCTTCTCTTTATGATTATATTCTCAGAACTTGATTTTATAACAATTTGATCTTTTTCATAAATGAATCATTTTTGACTTCTTTGATTATCATTATTTGAGTTTCTTCTTCTTCTTTTTTTCTTCTCATTTTTAGTGTAAACATAAAAGAAATAAAAAGAAATAAGTGTGAATGAAAAGAGGGAAAAAAATTAAATTTAAGGGCTAGTTTGACCAGGTGATATGAAATCATGAGATAAAGTCGTTGTAGTTTCGTTTGGACATGCAATTTGAACTTTTTGTGTTGTATATTTTCTCATAAACATAGAAACTTCATAAGTTGTAAAACTATTAAAATTCTCTTTGTACAATCTTACAAAATAAGCACAAGTTTATAAAATCACATAATACACTATCACAAAAATTTCTTAAAAAATATAATATTTATTTATCAAACTTTATTCCAATAAAAAGCAAAAATAAATATAAGTCGTGGCATACAAGCCTTTAATATAATCCACCACATAGTATGAACAATCTTGGAGTCCGAAGCCTAAAGGATAAAAAAATTGATAAAAATTCTAAAAGGGCATAGATTATTTTTTAACCAAAGGGGCAAAATCGCTACTCGCGTAGCGATTTTATTTTCACGTCATTTCTCCCGTTAAATTAAAAATCGCTGATCCACGAGCGATTTTCTCCAAAATATTTTTTATTTTTTTGAAGAATATCGCTGCACCTGCAACAATTTTGGCCAAAAAAAATATCTTTAAAAAGTAAAAAATCTGATAGCGATTTTGGTGAAAATAATTTTTTTTTATAAAGTGGTGATTTTTTTTTTAAAAAAAAAATCGGCTGCATTGGAATCACTTTTGGTGGATTTTTTTAATCACCATAAAAATAAGAAGAGGTGAGGAGGAGTTAATCAGTAGTATTACGTAAATTTGTTTTATAAAAAAAATAAAAAAATCACCAAAATCGTTGGCAAGGCAACAACTTTATAAAAAAAAACTTTTTTGGCCAAAATTGTTGCACCTGTAGCGATATTCTTTAAAAAAAAATAGTGTTGCGATTTTACCCCTTTGGTTAAAAAAATTTTAATGTATCCTTTTGGATTTTTTTATCAAATTGTTTTGCCCTTTAGGCTTCGGACTCAACAATCTTCTCACGTTGAACTTGTATTTCTGGTTCATATGACTGAGAAGACAAACCAACATTGTTATTTTGAGCCATTTGTTGGTCAACTTGGTTGCTAAATATATTTGATTAAAAATAATGAATTTGGTGAATATAAATGGTAAAATAGAAATTGATTTGAAGTAGTGATAAATTCTATGTTAGTGAAAATAATCATTATTTGAGATATAAATGATTTTAAAAGTAATGATATGCATTACAAATTTTATTTACATATGAAATAAATGGTTAGCAAATATATGTATCGGGTTGTTTATATAAAATATAAACTCATGGTTAATTTTGGTATTTCGAAAATCCCAAATCATGATTTGAAATTTCTAAATCATGATTTTAAGGGCCCATTTGGCCATGCGATATAAATTCATGATTTGAAATCATTATATAAAATTATGAGATGAAGTTGAAATTTTGTTAGGACATACAATTTTGACTTTTTATGTTTTATGTTTTCTCATAAATATAAAAACTCCATAAATAGTAAAACTATAAAAAATTGTCCCAATAATAATCTTATCAAATAAAAAAAACTTATAAAATCGCGTAATACATTATTACAAAATTATTCTTAAAAAAGAACAATATTTATTTATTAAACCTTAATTCACCAAAAAATAAAATTGAACATAAATTATAGTGTTCAAATTGTTAGTAGCTAAGAAAATTATTTTTGCAATTAATCCCAGAGTGGTTAGTCTTATCCACTCAATATAATGGTGATTATTTGTTATTATTAAACATTGATTTGAATGAAGTAGTAATAAATTTGATTAAAAAAATAATGATTTGGGGAACATAAACGGTAAACTAAAAATTGTTTTGAAGAATAAATTTGTATTGACGAGAATAATTGTTATATGAGATATAAAAAGTTTAAAAAATAATAATATGAATTAGAAATTTTGTTTACAGATGAAACAAATGGGTATAGAATAAATGTGAGTTATTTTTACAAAACAAAAACTTGCGGATTAATCTTTTTATTTGAAATTCCTAAATCATGACTTTTGAAGAATTTGAGATTTTATTTCATTAAATTATAAAATAAAATCAGCATAAAATTGCGTGTCTAAAAACACTGCCATGTGATGAAAACACATGGCCAAAGCGCCCCAAACGCCTACCAAGTTTTGCGGGTAATTGTAATTTAAAACTAATTTTATGGATATATGGTAGTTTAGTTTGTGTCTGAGATTTTTTTGGGTATTTATAATAAATTTATAAAAATAATTGTGAAATACCAAAAATAAATTTAACTATCAAAATAATAAAATGCAAATTAGTTTCTGAATATAAAAATTTTAAAAAATACGAACTCGCAATCTTCGGATTAAAAGTGAGGATTGCTTACCATCAGAACAACTCCCTTTTGTCAAAAAAAGAAATACATATTAGGAGTAAAATATACCACTACACGAACAATTTTTTTTAAAACAAAAAAATAATATATTTTTTTAATTTTGTTAGAGAAAAAAGGTATATAAGCACGAATCACTTTCATAACAGGTTTTGTTTTTTCTTTTTTTTCAAATTTTATAAATTAATGGCCAAACAGCCCTTTAACAAAGCACAATTCCGGCGAAAACAATATCTGAAATGCTCCACTTTTCACAGACATCATTTGGCGAAAACAATTTTTTTTCCCAAGTGGGGTGACTGACTGATTCATAAATCATCATATCTATAGAGTAAATTAATGCACAAATAATTGCACAGTTGGGGTGTTGAAGAAATGAAAAGTATTGTTTTTTTTTCAGAATCTTGAATAGTGATGAGTGATGAGCTAGACAGATTATTGGAGAGACTACCCTTTTTTCCCCATTTCAATTTCAGGTTAGTCTTTTGATTTCTTTATGTGTCTGTGATTTAAGATTTGTTAGAAAAATTTGAACTTTTTTTAGTTTGTTTTAAGTCTTGGATTTCTTTGTTTGGTTATAGTGTTTTCACCTTATTGAGTTTGTTTTTCCCAAACTGTGATAATATCATAATTGCCTTATTCTTGATTTTGGTTTCATGCTGAAATGAAAATCTATGATTACTTTTACCCCTTTTATCAATTATGTTTGTTAGGTTGTGGTTATGAAATAGCCTCCTAGGTAAGGGTAGGTAAGGGTAACTTGCCTACATCCTACGCGATCTCCAGACCCCACAAACTGTCGCGATCCAATGTCTCCGGTCATGATGGCACCTACTACACTCCACCAGTAAGTAAGCTTAACCCTTAGCCCGAAGCGATAAGCAATGGACTACCAAGTGGAAGCCAACAACAAGAAGTAAGAGCTTAGAACAAAGTAGAGAAAGGATAATCAACAAAAACAATACAGGAACCATCCCAAGTCCTGCCATCAGTTAGTTGAGCATCTAATCCAAAATAGGAGTACAAGGCTTTCACAAATACAAGACAAGTACAGACTATCTCTGAATACAATATAAAGACTAAGCCTAGCAAAACATATGGAAACCGGTAGCTCTAGACGCCAGGAGCTCACCCTAATCTCTGAAACTCCGAGCTGCTCCGCACGACTCTAAATCAACGGCGATAACTCAACTGCAATCTATAGGGAGCAGAAGTGTAATATGAGTACCCTGCGTGTGTTGTGGATTTACTTTTAATGAGCATTCATAAAAAGTCAAAGTAATCAAAGCTAGGATAGTTCTTTATTATGAACCTATGATATTTTTCTCTCTCTTCTTTGGTGGTGCTAGTATTGATATGTTCAATACTGTATTTGCTTTGCATATTTGTTTTTTATATGCTTTACTTGAGCCGAGGGTCTATTAGAAACAAATCTCGCTATCTTCAGAATATAGGGGTAAGGTTGTGTATCACTTGTCGGATCACATTGAGTATTTTGTTGTAAATCTTAGTTATGGAAGACGTGCTTCGACCAACTTGACTAGGTGAAGGAGAAAAGATTTTGAGAGATTTTTTTACTCCCTTCTCCCTTAGTACCTCGAAATTCCACGTGCTTAGTAAAAAAACGAAGTTAAAGACGTAGAAATCTGTCTAACTACAAAGTACTTTGTTTTATTTCAGCTAGTCCTTCAAGGCGTAAACATAGGTGAATGCAGCTGGTATTTAATTGAAAGAGTCCTTTGGAATGATATGGACACGTCAAAGGAGGAAGCAGATGCAAATGATGTAGGTGCGAATGTGCTATCTAGAACGAGGGAGTGTGATTCTGGTGAACCATCAATGGGAAAGTGTACATCTACCAGTCATGAGTTGCCAGAGGGATCAACTTCTGCCAGTTCAGGGATGTTGGAGAGTGATGGAATGAACAGAAATGTAACGTCCATGAAGGGGCCTCAGCTCCACGGTACAAGCTCTTACTCATTGAATAGTTCAAGGCTCACACTTGAAAAGTTGTGTAGTTACAAAATTTCTGAGCCAGCTTCTCTTAGATGCTCCAATAGTCAAAAAACCATTCAGAAACCACAAATTCAGTGGCAACGTTTCTATCAATTGGGGTCTGGCTCTAGAAGTTTGAAGGGGGATGGAGATCCTTCATCCACGGACAAGGCTGTTCAGCAATTAAGTTCCAAGGAGTTGCCAAGTATAAATTTACTTGCGCTGAAAATGCTGAAGCAAGCATCCGACAAAGATATCAAAGAAGGCTCTAATGCAGTGTCTTCCCAATCAACAGAAGACCATAACCTAATTATTCCAAGAAATAGATTACTTCCGGGAAGTAGTCAATCAAAACTTTTATCCACTTCTAGCTTTTCTCATTTTTTTGCTAACCGATCTCTTAAAGCCAAAGATGTTTTACCAAAAGGACCTGCACTTCATAAAGAAGTTCATACTGCCTCTACTCTGCAGAATAAGAATGACTTCGAGCAAGCCTCCACAGGAATGGTATCATCTGATGTTTTTTCTAAGCAAGGTGCTAATTCTAATCAAGCATCTTTCAGTCGTAGCGATCACCAAAGACCCACTTCAACTTACAATGGATTTACCTTGAGAGAGTGGTTAAACTCGACGGGATCACAGATAAACAAAGCTGAGAGGATTCACATATTCCGGCAGATTGTGAAGTTAATTGATATTGCTCACTCTGAAGGAAATGCATTCCAGGATATACGGCCTTCCTGTTTCATTTTACTGTCACCTAATGGTGTTAAATATATTGGTTCATCTGTCCAGATAGACTCCATGTATGCTGTGAGCCGGAATACTAATGGGAAAAGGCCATCCGACATGGAAATGCATGCTAATAGTAACTTGGGTATAAAGCTGCAGAAGGTCAATGTGGACGTGGGCTTGATTAGACAGCAGCCTGAAAGCAATGCTCGTTCTTGTTCTCGTGATGAAGGCACATCATTTCAGGCAGAGTGTCTACTGGAGTCTGATATTAATCAATTAGAAAAGAAGTGGTACACTTGTCCTGAAGAACTCCATCACGAAAGCCTAGCATCGTCTAATATCTACAGTCTCGGGGTTCTTTTCTTTGAGGTGGGTAATCAATTGCTGGGTTCATAATCATTTTACTTTAAACCACTGACAAATTCTCTTCCTTTTTCCGTCTGCTCATTTGTCTCTCCTCTTAGACACGAACTTAGGTTCAGTTTGCACAAGTCCGATCCATATTAAGCAAGAGTCACAATATAATATTAATCACATTTAAATAGATGGTGGACAGTGAGGAGGGAATGAAACACTAGATATTTTGAAGATATGGAAAATACAATCCAACAAATCAAGTTTTATTGTATACTTTTGTTCTGTTTTTGGTATAGGAGGAGTTTTAAATGATGCAGAATCAATTCTTAGATGTTGAATTTATGTTGAAGCAGATTTTAAGATGATCTCAAATGTTGGTGTAACTACAATAAACACATTCACTGTTGTTTAGAAAGAAAGGAACTGATGTTTTGAAAGATAAAAGCCAACTCATTCCAACAGATCAAGTTTAACTTTGAACTTCTATTTTCTTTTTAGTCTAAGAAGAATTTTTAAATGAAGCAGAATCCATATTTAGCCTCTTAAAATTTCTATAAGATTAGTAAGTGATTTTTCTTTTGCTTTGAGCTCACCTATACACACTTCGGCACCGACTAAGTGCTGCTTGTGTAATACAATTACCTTCCTCACCAAAAAGAAGAAGATACATACATCCCAAACAAAAGAAGAAAGAGAACACCAAAAAAAGAAGGGAAGCTTTTCTGATGAACCACATACTCTGTCTCCCTGTAGCACTTCCCTGATTTTGCTTCTTGAGCTTTTAAGAAACTGAATTAAAATCAATATAATTAAGATTTATTGAATCATATGCTTTTATGAAACTTTTGCTGACCCACTCGACTGGATCTTCGTACTAGATTCCAGTCTGGATATGCTTGTCTTTTTTAAATAGATTTTGAAATTTAACCCTCAGATTGCTCTCTCAGATTGTTGAATATGGAGAAGGCAGGTGAGAGAACCTCCCAAATCTTTTCCAAGGAGCCTGTTGTTCTTCTCTAGAATTTGATGAACAGTCATTAATGCAATGAATCAGTGTTGCATATGCTCAATTCTTTTAGCATTAAGTATATATCTTGATTTCAGCTGCACCCCTTATCTGTTCTCCTTTGTGGCTTCTTTTGTTAATTTTCAATATTTCTTATTTTAACTCTGGGGAAATATATGTAGCTGTACACAATCTGGCTAAGTTAATGATTTTTTCGTTGTGATTCTATTAAATTGGGTGTTGGAACTGATGTTTTGTTTCACAGTGCACTTTGCCAAAGGGCTGAGATAAATTATCTTTACTCTTACTAATTCATGTTGTTTCTTTTAGTTGCTCTGCTGTTTCGAATCACCTGCAGCACATTCCACAGCCATGTTGAATTTGCAAAGTCGCATTCTCCCTCCAAATTTCCTTTGTCAAAATCCCAAGGAAGTTGGCTTTTGCTTTTTGCTGCTTCATCCTGTGCCTTCTTCTCGTCCAACAACAAGGTGTTGTTATGTTTCTAATTTGTTGTGCAATATTATTTTCTGCTATTTGGGGCTTTGCTCAAAAAGTCAATGTTGACATACCTGTAAGACAGCCAGCAATACGGTATCCTAAAATAGGGTATGTGGAAAACATTCTGATGCTCTGAGTGAACGCAATGCATTTTCAGTTGTTGGCAATCACAGAGTCCTCATAGTTTGATATTGTTATAACTATTATGAAATTTTTCCGTTTCGGGTTAGAAACTGGTTGTGTTCGAGAGTGACTTCTCGATAATAAATAGAGATGGTGGAGTTCTTTGGGGCTTGAGGCATCTTAGCCACTTCTCTTGTCACCTTGTTACATGCTCCCTATGTTCCAGTTTATGTGACCCTGTGTCCTTGGTCTATTAAAAAAAGAATGACCTCTATCTAAATATGCAAACAATTTAACTTAAAATTTCTCATTTTACCCTTAGTGACACAATTTTATATCTACACAAATGTTATGGCATGTTTAAGAACACAAGTTTCTAAAGTCTTATAACCAAACAAATGTTATGACCCAAAGTTTCAAAAGTCATCCTTTTTTTTCCGTGCCCATTCACATAAATTGAAACAGAGGGAGTAGGAGATATCACGCCCCACTAGGTTAGAGCTGGTACTCTAATAACATCATTTTAGCATGGAATGAGTTTGATGTTATTCGTATAATGTGTTCATAATCTCAAGTTGTGTACTGTCTAATCCTGCTGTCATCTCTGTGGGAACTTGCATATGCAGTAAATGTACCTTGCTCCCTGCCAAGCTTTAAGATTTAGTATAACCATTTTTGGCTCTTAAGTGGGATAGCTTTTAGACATGGAAGAGACGAAGAGTTGCATTTCTTTGATGGTGGAACTAAATAGCAAACTGTCCGCCACTCATTAGAATTGAGGGAAAAGACATTTTCTGAAATTGGTTATTGTTCTTTAATAGTTAGTATGACTTCCAGCCTGCAATTTGTCCTTTTGATCAATAGATATTTCACTTTTGTGCTGTAAACCTTCTAGCTTTGTCGTACTGAGTTTTAACTTCTCTAATTGCTAGAAGCTCAGGCACAGCAAATTTGTAAATATCCTCAAGTTAATTTGTTTGATTTGTAATCTCATTCACAATACAACTTATCTTTGTAGGGAAATCCTACAGTCTGAATTAATTATTGGAGCTGAAGAAGTATGTAAAATAGATGGTGTCCCATCATTCATTGAGAAGGATGATGACCCTGATTCAGACGTCTTGCTCTATTTCCTAGTTTCACTGCAGGAGGAAAAACAGAATGATACCTCCAAGTTATTACAAAGAATAGAGTGCCTAGAGGCTGATATCAAGGATGTTGAGAAAAGGGAGGTCCTTAGACATTCAGATTGGGTGGAAACTGACTTCTATAATATGCGGCAAGGATCCTACTTAAAACATCTCAATTCGGCTGACTCTATTTCTAGATCGTTTTCAATTCCAAATATGAGCAATGAAAAGCTGATGAAGAATATTTCTCAGCTTGAAAGTGCATACTTCTGCATGAGGTCCCAAATCCAACTTGCAGAAAATGATACAATAGGTCGAACAGACATGGATTTGTTGACGAGTCGTGACAGATTGTTCCAGGTTTCAGCAAAAGAGGCAGAGCCAATTCTAAAATCTGTTGATCGTGTTGGAGCCTTCTTTGAAGGTATTTGTAAATATGCTCGCTACTGCAAGTTTGAGGAATATGGGAGATTAAGAAATGGTGATCTTCTCAACTCTATAAACGTGATCTGCTCCCTCTGTTTTGATTATGAAGAGGACTATATAGCTGCAGCTGGTGTCTCAAAGAAAATCAAAATCTTTGAATTTGCTTCACTTTTGAATGAATCTGCGGATCTTCAATATCCTGTGGCTGAGATGTCAAACATATCTAAGCTTAGCTGTGTTTCGTGGAATAAATATATGAGGAACTATCTGGCTTCAACTGACTATGATGGCGTAGTCAAGGTGTGTACTTGTTTGGCTTAACTTGGTAAAGAGTTTTGAATCTTCATGAGCTATGGCAATATTTTTATGTCTTTCCCATTATCTGACTAGCCTATAAATACTCTAGGCATTATCTTTCATACGAGAATGTAAGAGAATAATCTCCTAGCTAGGAAGTGCTTTAAATATCACAATAAAGGTTATATCAGCTACCTAACACGTGCTTGCTATTGAAGTTGAGTATTTCATTCATCTAGTTGACTAGGTCTTGGTGTATAATTTTTGAATCTAGATGTGGGATGCAAGCACAGGTCAAGAATTTTCACAACATACAGAGCACCAGAAGAGGGCTTGGTCTGTTGATTTTTCTCAAGTGAATCCAACAAAGTTTGCCACTGGAAGTGATGATTGTTCTGTAAAAGTGTGGAATATTAATGAGGTACTTTATCGTATCCTGCTTCTCTTTTCATGAAGTTGGTATCTTCATTTAGTTTGGATCTGTGGAAACACAACAAATATTTTGATCTATTTCATTCGGCAGAGGAGTTCTGTGGATACGATCTGGAATCCTGCCAACATATGCTGTGTGCAGTTTTCTGCTTACTCCTCTCATCTGTTGGCTTTCGGATCTGCTGATTACAAAATTTACTGCTATGATCTTCGCCATACTAGGATTCCGTGGTGCACATTATCTGGACATGAGAAGGCTGTTAGCTTTGTAAAATTCTTAGATTATGGTACCCTGGTTTCTGCATCCACAGATAACACGCTAAAGCTATGGGACCTAAAGAGAACAAGTTTGGAAGGATTGTCCTCAAATGCTTGCAGCTTGACATTCAAGGGACACACCAATGAAAAGGTTTATAGAGGATATTTGCTCTACAATGATCATCTCAATGCTGTAGGTTCAGTTTCATTTACTCTCTTTTTTTGCTCTGTACAGAACTTTGTGGGATTATCAGTTTTGGATGGGTACATTGCATGTGGTTCTGAATCTAATGAGGTACTTCATATTCCATCATTTTTCTTATGTTAAACCGTAGGCTAAACTTCCCGTAGAAGTATCAATCTTTTTCGTAATTTTTAACTTTCTTTTTGCAGGTATATGCTTATCATAGATCTCTACCAATGCCAATTACCTCTTATAAATTTGGATCTGTTGATCCTAGCTCTGGCAATGATGGTGAGAGTAATGGGCAATTTGTTTCAAGTGTTTGCTGGAGAAGAAAATCTAATATGGTTGTTGCGGCAAACTCAACTGGATGTATAAAGCTGTTACGTTTGGTATGAATTAAAGCTCATCATCCTTATCTTCTGAATCTGTACCATGCTGGCAGACGTGTTTTGTACACCTAGCTTCAACTGGAATTGAGATTAAGGTACATTCAGTAAAATAAGTTGTTAAGATTTTTAGTTTCCTTGACATATTACTGAATTGGTCCAAAGCACACAAGTTTCTTTTAACAGAATGTTTTGAACATTTCGGGATTGATATATGTAGGTGTCGAACATGAAGCTGAATTTGTAGTCATGGCTAAATGGAATGGGCTTCAGAAAAGGAGACAGCACTAATGTAGTCATCGCCTGTATCGTGAGTTCTTATGGATAAATGGAAATTGAGATGAAAAAGTTGTGGCCTTCTTCACTGCTTCTTTTGCAAAGAAATGACATCAGCAAAGTTGAGAAACCAGTTAGAGAGTATGCTTTGCATGATTGTATTTGCCAAGCAGAGGTATGGATCACAAATTTTTGCAAGTATGAGCTCTTTCATGTTCACCTAAACCCTTCCAAACACCACCCTCTCTATTCCACACCCTTATATCCCTTTAAGTATCTTTAACTTTTTTGCAAGTGGAGATGCTCCCCCCCCTACAAATCACCACCAAACATCTGATGCCTTTGACCACATATTTTCTTATATGAAGGGAGCTGTCAAACCCAGTATTTGTCATTTGAAAAAGTGGAAGGTGGAGTCCGCTTCCTCTCCAACTTGAAAGTTAGAGACAGAACTCTACGGGTCTTAATCCTTGGCGTTTTCACCTTCCATTTTTCCTAAATGATATCCCTTTGTTCAAATCTCCTTCGGGTTGCTGCAATATGCCAGACTTTGAGCTTATAATACTTCCATTAAAGGTTTGCTTGAACGCATTTTGAGCAATATAAAGTGACCTTTAATCTAAAGAAATATTAGCTATAATGCTGCATTTAACAGCTCTATATCCAAAAGGCTAAGGCTTTACTTGCTTTGACATATGCAGATCGTCTCTTGCTCCCAAGTCTTGGTAGACATAATCCACTTCTTTTCATTTGGTAATCTAAGTGGGTTATCTGCCGTTCCACAGGATAAAACTGCTTCACATGCCACGTATCGATTCAGAATTTGTCTCCATGACTTATGTTACTTCTTTCTCAGTCTTGTGAGTGAACATTTGAAAAAGTATGCGTGACTGGTAAAGGATCCGAACAGAATTTCCCAGGGAGGGACAGCTCCGTAGCATCCCAGCCTTGATGTCACTGTATTCAAACTGGTGGTAATGGCGAATCCATTCAACTGTGATCAGAGCTTATCACTAACAACCTCTTTACTTAGCGGAAAATCCAGCAGATGAATGAGAAACTTGTCTGTTGATTGGATCATTGTGTCAAGACACTGTCAAGTTCGTCACATACTCTGGTAGGTCCTATCCTCATGTTTCGCCACATCTTCTCTTGGCTATCTTCAAAAGCAACTCTCCCTGTTAAAACCTCAAAGAATGTCATCCGCGAGCTGTGCAAGACTTCTTAGAAAACTTGATACTCTCCATTCCTCGATCATCTTTCGAGTGGAGAATAACTGAATTTAAAACAGTTAGAGAAACAACTTAGTCATGCATGCCATGTTAGCTGCTTGTCTGCTCTTCTCTCCTTATTAAATTCGACAAGATGTCGATATATTGCTTAGGCTTAAATGTTGGAAACCTGAGTGTAGATGTGATTTTTACCTCAGATGAAATTTTCTTTGATAGTAACTGAATTTTTAAGATTTGGAATAGATATTGAAGGGAGATTTAAATCTAACCTAGATGGTACTTTATTTGGACATATAATGCCTGATGAAGTTGATTTTTCTTCATCTTTAGTTGCATTATAAACTTTATCATTACTATATCCTAAACAGCAAAGATAATTTAAATAATCATTTTTATCCATATCATAGACTAATCCAGGATCTGTTGCTCCATTTGGATTACAAATACCACCTCCAAAATCAAATGGATCAGCAATTTTATTTCCTTCTCCTTCTGAAAATATTTCAGATTCATATGTATCCTCATTCCATGCTACAATTTTTTAAAAAAATTATTAGTAATTTAGAGTAAAATTGCACGTATCAGTATATATAACTTAGATTCGTAAAAGGACAAATATATCCGCAAGTTATCGTAAATGGTATGCAAATATCCTCCGCTATACATTTGGGACATTAGTACCCCTGTCGGTCCAAAAACTAGAGTGTGTATACCCTTAATTCTAACGGAAGACGAAATAGGGAGACGTGGCGTAATCTTATCCATCAATCCGATGTCGGGTCAGTGGATAAGATCATGACATGCGTATATATGTTAGTATAAAGGGTATATAACGCTCTAGTTTTTTATTTCCTTGCTCCAAATCAACATGAAAAGTTGGTAAAACTTGACTGAATTCAGCAATTTGAGTAAAAGGGGAACTAGCAACAATGAAAGCCAAAGCACCAATGATTTCACTTACTTTGTTATTAGGGAAAAGGGTCTGATATACCCCTCAACTTTGTTATTTGGAGCTGATATACCCCTCGTTATAAAAGTGGCTCATATATGTCTTTACCGTTATACAAACGGCTCACATGTACCCCTGCCATTACAAAATGGCTCATATATACCCTTCATTTAACGGAAGTTAAAAAATTAGTTTTAAATTTATATTTATTACTTCTAATTTTTTTAAAAAAATTATTTAGGGGTATATATGATTCTTCTATCAAAGTTCAAGGTATATTTTAATTTTTTTCATACATAAATTATTTTTTGACTTCTTTTATTATAATTATTTGAATTTCTTATTCTTATTTTGTTTTTTTCTTTCATTCCTTAGTTTAAAGAATAAAAAATTAAACTATTTTTTTTTGTGTATTGTAATTTAATTTCGTATTCGAAGAAAAAATTTGGTCATCTACAATAAGTTTTACAAGTATATTAGTGAAACATAAATAAATTTGATTATCAAAATAATAATTATAAATTAGTCATTGAAACAAAAAAAAGTCAAAAAAAAAATATGTTTGACGAGGATTAAATTTACTCATATGGGATTATATTTTTTAGAAAAAAATAATAAAAATTTAGATTAAAATGATTTTTTTTTTCATTTCCGCTAGAGGAAAAGGGTATATATGAGCCATTTGTTTACAAATAGGGGTATATATGTGTCACTTTCATAACAAGAGGTATATCAGCTCTAAATGACAAAGTTGAGGGGTATATCAGACCTTTTTCCTTGTTATTATCTTGTATATAAACTACTATATATGTATATATATATATATATATATATGTACATATATATTTCACTTTGTTATATTTCCAAAAGTGATCAAAGGACCAATGATTTCCTCCTTAAAAATTCCCTGACCCTATAATTAGTCAACAAATAAAATAATCACGATTTTCATTAAGGATATGAATGGTTATAGTAAAGAATTTTTACAACCACTAGACTGAATCGGTGGCGGAGCCCAAATTCTCATCAAAGGTGTTCATACTAAGCTTGTTGCTTCCAATTAGCGTTAAAGCAGCAACAGTTATGAGCCACGGACAATTATTTCACATAGACAAGTGAAGATTAACAAGAAAAATAAAAGAAAAATAGAAGAAGTTAAGATTATTCATTTGAGAAAATAACCAAACTTTCAATAACATTAATTTTGGTTTATCAAATTTGATAATACCTCAAGTCTTAAAGCTCTTACTCTTCACCACACAGTAGAGAAAAATAATGTGTGATTCATATTTTTTAAGTATATTAGTCATTCACTTGAGTGCAAGAAAAACTATGATCCATACTTTTATTCCTTTAATAATGGTTTTGTCTTTTATTTGTTTTAAGAACATCTATATACTTTGTATATTATGTTGATCACATAAAATTAATCTCAATCCAATTAACATTCAAATGTTACATTTATTATGCATTTTTAATAATAATAAAAAAAATGAAAGAGAATGGGGAACTGTTGCTCTCTAGAATGAGATACCTTAGTCACCCCTAACCCTAATATGAATGTGAAAATCACATTGGATGATGTGAAGGAGGAAATTACTTTACTATCATATTTCTTTATGTTATCATGATTCAAAAATTGATATAGATTAAAAATTGAAGTCAGATGCATTAAATTAAAGTACGAGTTGATAATATTCATGAATTCTTATGTTAAAAGTTATGAGCATAATTGAAAGTAATCAATCTCATGCGTTAAAAATACTATGCATAAGTAAAAACGGAGCCCAAGCCAAAGTTAGTCAGGGTTGCAAGTTGGAATTCATGCATAAAAGTAAATACACTACATAAAAAACGAGTTTTAGCGGCAATTAGCACTATGTCCTTAAATGCTTTAACGGTATTGTATCTAATGACATTTAACTAATGTCGGTAAAAACTTTTAACACTTTTTATTAATATATGTATTTATTGCCGCTAAAAGTTATTTTTATTGTAGTGAGATGAGTTGAAAATCGATTTTTGTTTTCAAAGATATAAAGACTGTTGAAACTATAGTTGAAATTTATTTCCAAATATAGTTGGACACAAATCTTCATTATCATCGATTTATTGCAAATTGATTTGAAACCGCTTGAATATGTCTTCAACCTCATTGAACCATAGGATCATTGGACCATGAGACCATAGAATCGTTGGACCGTTGGTTCTATTACCACTTATTGGGTTCACGAGAATCATAGCGTCATGCAAAAACTTAAAATTGCAAATCAAGACGGTGATAAATTAGATGACAAATAAAAATATACTAAAAGACATAATATTGTTATATGATTTGACCAATCAACCTACATATTTAAATACTAAAAGAAACATTCAAATTGTAGAAAGAAAATCACCCTATAGAGTAAATTTAGGAATAACAAGTCATATTATTATCCTATAGTTATTGTTTCTCTATTTGCGCTCCATAGCAAAATTATGTTTGTTATGGAACATCTGATTTGTATAAATCGCGGCAATTTGTGTAAATATTATGGCAATTTATATGAAAATTATGTTTGCATATGTATATGTACTATGTGTTAGGCTAGAGGAGAGAGCGAGATAGGGAGAGAGGAGAGAGAGGCGAGCGAAACAGGACGGAGAGTGGAGAGAGGTGAATTGTGAATTGTATATGTATATAGCACTACTAAAAAAACTGCATTTAGCGACGGATTTTAGCGACAAGTTATATTCCGTTACTGAATAACGACAGATTCGCAATGGAATTACCATTTTGTTTCTAGAAGAACACATAATTTTTTGAGGTATGATATAGTGACGGATTTGCGACTGAATATTTATTTTGTCGCTAAATATTAGAGCGAAGTTTTGGCGTACAAATTTTTCCTACGGATTTAGCAACAAATTAGAGTTGACAAATTTAATTAATATTTAGCGACGGAACTAGTGACAGAAAAAAGGTTGCTAGACTTTTAAATATATTTTTATAAAATTAAATTATTTACTGAAGGAAAAATCTGTCGTTAAAATTTATTATAAATAAACTTACTTATTTGATAGTGTCGAATGTTATAATCCGTTGTTAAGTACGTTACAGAATTACTTTTATGTTATATTTTCTAAGGCACAATCTTATTCCAACTCTTTAGAACCTCTCTTAAGGCCATGTGGGCATGCCACGCTTGACATCATCTGACCGTGTGTGCTGACATAGGCCGATGATAATATGTTACGCCCAACATCTCGTCCGTTCGTTACCATGATCAAACCCAAGATCTAATCGTGCCCGTTCATTCTATTCAAATCAGCGGTCCAAATTCAGCAACCTATATCTTCTTATTTTAAACTATCTAAAGAGACCTAACCCAAAATTCCTTGATTATTTCTCTTCCTCTCGCTAAGAGAAGCGCCGCAGCAGCAGCCTCCGCCGCTCCGAGACGGCATCTCACCATCTCTTGTGCCACCTCTCTCTTCCTCTCTCCAGTCGCTACCTCCCTCCTTCCTCTCCCTTTGCTCCTCTTTCTTCTTCTCCTCCTCCACCAACGAGGACCAGTGGCAGAGACAACAACAGTAACGAAGCAAGCAGTCGCCACCAGCTCCTCCATCACAAGAGAAACAACAGCAACAACAAATAATTGTATATATGTAACTAATATGGATATATATCAATGATTGTGTTTGTATATCTACATAAAATTTGAATTCGTATACAATTGGATCGAGTTAAGACATTTATATTTTTATATCAAATCTCTATCTCGCTTTATACAAACACAAATTATACATTGTATTTTGTGTTTCTATTTTGTATAAAGCGAGGGAGAGAGAAAGACAATAGAGAACTGGACAGGGGAAGATTTGTAGACTTCTCGATTTACACAAACACAAATTATACATTTGTGTTTGTATAAATTGAGAGAGTCAGGCAAGAGAGAGGGCTGAAAAAGAGGAGAGTGGCGAGCGAGATTATAGATAGAGGGAGAGAGACAATGACAAGAAGTTTGTTGCGAATTGAATTTTCATTAAAACTGTAGCTCTAGCATTTGTTTTGAATTAATAGTTTGTTATTATGCACAATTTTCTGTAAATAAAACTCTTAAATGACTACATTTGTGGAGAACATATGACTAAGTGGAACGCGCCAGGGCTTTGTGGAGAAATGCTCTTTAGGTCTCGCACCGCCTCATTGTCATTCCTAGCGTTAAAATAAAGTAACAAGCACCAGACTCAACAAACTAGCAATTCACAAGAGGCACAAGTTTATGAATAGACCATTAACATTCGTTCGAAACTCCGAGTACACAAATCAAATATGCTATCCAAGTAAATTCAATGTTTCAGACTCAATGAAACTATCAAAACATTTATCTGAGATCTCCTTGACCAAAAATCCATGAAAGTCACAATAAACCAACTTAACGCATAAAAGTATCAAACTGCCCCCATAAATTATGGAAAATCAACCAAGACCTCATCAAGACTCAAAATCATCCCTAAAATCTAGTGGAATTTGTCGAAAATTTGATCCGAACTCCTAATGTTGACCAAAGTCAACTAAAGGTCTAAATTCACTTAAACTTCCAATCAAGGCTCAATCCACGAAACAACTTCGAATCAGAAAACGGCAACACGGCTAGACTAAATTCCACATTGTCGAGCTGATGGAAATGACGAAATTCTATACCAAGACTCAAAACTTTGGTTATTACCAAAAATCACTTTAAACTTTTCAAAACTCAAAACTTTTAAAAATCACAACTTTTAAATCAAATTTCATAACCAACTTCTCAAACTGATCAAACATGATTCGGCGCGATTACCGAGAGGTATAATATAGTAATTTTACAGAAAATCTCAAAATATGACCTTTCGAGATCATTACATCAATCAACTTGAAGGTGACATATACAAAATAGAGAATCATAAACTAAAAAAAAACATTCTTTGATATTTAAATAAATAATCAATTTACATTATTGAGTACTACACTATTTAATTACATCAAAAAGAAAAATAACAACATGAAGTAAAAGAATTATTTACATCACCATGCATTTTTCTTCAAACAAAATTCATGTCATCATTAGACATCTACTTGTTTCCTCACAGCAATAGGAATTCTAACTAAATGCTTTCCATCATTCCATGCCAAACTTCCAAAGGTAAATTTACTCATTCTTTGGTGAGTAGATGTGATTTTGACTTCAAATGAATTTTTCTTTGTTTTGGAATTGAACTTCAAGATATGTGGATTTACTTGAATTATAGTATTTCTTGGAGGTTTAATCACTACTTTGTATATCGCGTTGACGTTTCCAACATTAGTAACAGTTCTTTTGATAGTAACTGGATATTTTAGATTCGAAATCGATATTGAAGGGAGATTTAAATCCAACCTAGATGGTACTTTATTTGGACATATAATGCCTGATGAAGTTGAATTTTTAGTTTTGGAATAACATGTAGTTGCATTTTGCATCTTATCATTACTATATCCTAAACTACAAAGATAATTCAAATAATCATTTTTGTCCATATCATAAACTAATCCAGGATCTGTTGCTCCATTTGGATTACAAATTCCACCTCCAAAATCAAATGGATCAGCAATTTTATCTCCTGCTCCTTCTGAATATATTTCTGATTTATATGTGTCCTCATTCCATGCTACAAAAAAATTTTAAAAAAATTATTGATAATGTAAATTAAAAATAACATATAGGGAAAAAGGAGTACAATTATTTTTTCGAGTGATTGTAAATGGTATGTTGATACCCTTCGTCATACTTTTAGGATAGTTGTGTTTCTCTGCCGTTAAAAAACTAGAGCATGTATGCCCTCCACTCTAAGGAAAGACTAAATAGGAACACGCGCATGGCACAATCTTATTCGTCGGTCCGATATTAATAAATGTCAGGTTAGAGGATAGGAATATGACATGTGCATGTCCGCTAATAAAAAGGGTATATATGCTCTAATTTTTTGACAACGGGGACACCAATATCTCAAAAGTATGACGGAGAGTATCTGCATATCATTTATGATAGTTCGAGGGTATATTTATCCTTTTTACTAATAACATGTATAAGTTAAAATAACTTTCTTGCAAGTAATTTAACACCATTTGGTAAATTGACCTATATAAGTTTTTAGAGTTGTTAGTAGTTTAGGAATGTTTTCAATACTTCTTTCTAGGTATTAATTACCTGTAGTAACGAGTGCGGATTTGATAGCAGCTGGAGACCAATCTGGATATGCAACTTTGAGGAGTGCAACAATTCCTGAGACATGAGGAGCTGCCATGGATGTTCCTGACATGAGTTGGAATCCATGGTCTCCTTTCATAGGACGAACTGCGGCAAGTATATTTACACCAGGAGCTGCAATATCGGGCTACAATGATATTTATGTAGTCAGTAGTTAATTGTCATTAGATCCAATGTCGTTAAATTAAAAATGTGATAAAGTAGAACTATATATATTTACCTTCAAAATGTCTGGGGCAAAGGCATTTGGGCCTCTTGATGAGAACTTAGGCACTTTTAGGACTACTTCTTGGCCCTCAAGTATTTCAGATCGACCCAATTTAATCATAGGATCTTGGTTACTGTTGCAAATTGATTAATAACAAATTAATGTACACATATAAAAAGAGGCGTAATGCATAACGGGCAAATTATAGAAATCACATGCTTTTAAAGCAAAATTATAATCTATCTCTTATAAGTTTATAATTATAGAAATCCCTCAAACGGATACAATAATATAAGCACTGATATATTAAAAAGAGAAAAGTCGGATACATTAATGGCATCAAAAACAAACTATTGATACATTAAAAAGAGGGTCGGATACATGCATTGATACATTAAAAAGGGGGTCAGATACATTAATGGAGGGTCCGGATACATTAATGGCAAAAAAATCAAAGCGCTGATACTTTAAAAAGAGGGTCGGATACATTAATGGAGGGTCGGATACATTAATGACATTTTTTACTTAAGAGAAAAAAGAGGGATTTTGCAGATTTATAAAACTTATAGGGGATAATGGTAATAAGTAAACTAAAAGATGGATTTCTGTAATTTGACTTTAACTGATAATTATTTACCTTCCTACTTTGGTTCTGCAAAAATAAGCATTTAAACTTATTTAGAGTTGAACAAACACATCATAGTTGACATCCTACGCTATATTGTATGTAGCGCTCTATATGTATTATACCATTTAAGACGTGTGTGTTTAGCTATTAGCTTGTTCAACTTTATACAAATTTAAGTATATATTTTGTGCATACTCAAAGGTAGGAAAGTATAGATGTTAGTTGTGACCAAGTTATAAAGAGATGACATATGATTTTATAAAAATAGTAAGAAGTGAAATTGAAGAGAGAGTAAGAGAAATATATGCTTACTATAAGAAGTGAAATTGAAGAAAGAGTAAAAGAAATATATGCTTACTTTGATTTTCATTGTTGAATATAGTCATATATTTGATTTCCTTGCTCTAAATCAACATAAACAATTGGTATAGGGATACCAAATTGTTGATTGTTGTCAGTAATTTGATCAAAAGGGGTAATAGAAACAATAACAGCCCAAACCCCACTAGTCTTTAGTAAATTTCACTTTTTCACCCCTACAAATGAATTATATAAATATTAACAAAGTTGAAAGACTTTTAAATTTCGTGGTTCTAAATTAAAGTTATGTCAAATGTATTAAATTGTCCTTTAATCTTGTGGCCTTAAACATGTCATGTAGAAAGCTGAAACTAAAATGTTATTTAAAAAAAAAAAAAAAGAGGTCATTGTTTTTTAAACAGACTAAAAAGGAAAGGAGTTAGGTCATTCTTCTCTAAACAAAACGAGTAATTTATATTGGATGATACAACATTGTTGAATCCATCCCATTTTTTGGTCATTTTTTGTTATTCAATTGATACAAGTAATTGTTAAAAAAGAACACTGATAAGAGTTGAAAGTTACGATTTGGTAGTTGGCAAAGTGGTAAGATTTGCAACTCTTTTTTGACTTTGTTATATCTACCTATGTCATTAGTGACATAGACATGATTTTATCCTTCTATAAATAGAGCATTCTTGCTCATTTGTAGAACACACCAAATTAGAGAGAAAAATCATTTTGAGAGCAAAGTGAGGTATTCCATAGACTATACAAGAAAAATAGTCTGTAAAGAAAAATTGAGTGTGAACGATATTTTAGTAAGGTGTAAATCAAAAGAGTGTTGTTCCTTTTGAGTGTGTAGTAGTCACTTTGAGTATTGTATTCGTGACTACACTGTGTAAAAATTTCTTACTACAGCGATATCAGTTGCTCCTCTTGGCCCGTGATTTTTTCCCTTATTGAGAAGGATTTCCATGTAAATTTCTTGGTGTCGCTATTTTCCCATTTTATTTCCATTACTTTTATCATATATTTTATTGTATTTATCAGCGTTTTCCCAACAAACATTTATATATTTCACTTATTTTGTTATATTATGAAAAGTTATCAAAGGACCAAAGATTTTCTCCCTGAGAATTCCTTCACCCTACAAGAAAAGAACAAACTTAATTTAAATTGTCAGTACTTGTACGGAGTTGAACAAGTAGCAGACATATATATCCTACGTGACATAATACACATAGAACATGTGTGTATACTTGTTTAACTTATGTACATCCAAATTAAAATTAAAGGGCGTAGATGATAGTTGAGGCTTACGAGTATTGTCTTGTTGTTTCCAAGTGTTAAAAGAGAACAATTTGTCTATCAGAATTACTAGCAGCAACAGTGATAACCCATGGAGAAGTATTACTAATAGTGTTAGAGTCAGGTCCACTATTTCCACCAGCAGCAATGACAGATATGCCATGAGATACTGCATGATAAGATCCAAACCCCAAAACACTTTCTATCATTAACTTAAGCAATGTTTATAAAATTATCACCAATAGATGCTGATATTATATCAACTCCATCTTTTATAGCATCATCAACACCAGCAAGAATATCAGCACCACTACAATATACTCCCATCATTTCTTTCCAACATACCTATTCAAAGTATATAATTAAAGGATCAAAACAAAATATTAGTTAGTCTGATGGTATAAAACATGAACGTGCCCTTTAATTTAACTTGGCCTAACCTGGTATTTACACCCTCCAATTTTTGTTGTGTACAAGGAGATACTTACACAATTATATAAAGTTAAACAAGTAGACACATAATGCATGCATATAATGCACATAGGATGTCATGCATTTACGATGCTATATATGTAGGACGGATGTATCTACTTGTTCAACTTTATACAAGTTTAAGTACTGCCTGCTTGTGTATACATGTACACATAAAGTTGGAGGGCATAGATGACAGTTGGATGTCAAGTTAACAGACATATTTATGTATTATCCATACAAAAGAACCAAAACAACGTAACATGACATAATACAACCCTTTAATCTGGCCTCATCTGACAACTATGCCCTCCAACTTTGTGTGACATAATTAGATACTTAAACTTGTACAGAGTTGAATAAGTAAGCACACACATCCTACAAGGCATCATACATGTATTATGTCATGTAGGATGTGTGAGTCTACTTGTTCAATTCTATACAAGTTTAAGTGTTTACTTATGCATATAAAACACACATATATAGTTGGAGTATATAGAGATGTCAGATGGGGTGAAGTTAAAATAAACGGTTTAATAATATATACCTTATAAATAGCTAATCGTGCAAGTGATGCTCCTCCTCTTATTGTACCCATGTTAAGACCATAGTATTGTAAATTATTAACATAAGAACCAGCAGCTGTAGAACCATGTCCACTTGCATCTACTGCTGATAAATTATATGTTTTATCAATAATACTTTGACTTAATCCCTTTTCTTTCATAAATCCTTTTATGTACCAACGAGCACCAATTATTTTTTTGTTACAATGTATTGTTGCAATGAAATTTGCTTCAGATTTACAAATTCCTTTCCATCTAGATGGAATTGGACCCATCCCATTATCATTAAAAGATTCTGATTCTTCCAATATACCTGTAAAATATATAAACGTATTATTTAATATGTAAAGGGTCAAATATACCTTTGCACTATTGGAAATAGTTTATATATACCTTTCGTTATATTTTAGGTCCAAATATATCCCTTTTGTTATACTTTGGGTTCAAATATACCCTTCTGATTATACTTTGACACAAATTTACCCTCAATTTTAACGAAAAACACGTGACAAGCTCAAAATCAAATAATGCACATCTCGAATTTCAAATACTTAATCCTTTTAGAAACTCATTTCCTCCGCTTTGAATTATTTTCTTTCGAATTGAGGTTTTTCTAAAAAAAAAAATATCATACTTAACCTCTTCTAAAAAGTGTCAATATTAATCAAAGAAAATACACTACTCAGATATGTTCTAAGAATTTTCAGCATCCAAAAATTGATGACTCCCTATGTTCATTATTTTCTTGCACTTTTATAATAGTAAGAAGATGTAGGTATAATGATTAATTTTTATAGAAATAAATTTGAAGATTTTTAATTTGTGAGGGAAAAATGCAGCACAATGATGTTGTGTAATATGCATATTTTATTATTTCTAGTACAAGAAATTTAAAAATAGAATAATGAATGGGAAAATGAAATTAAGAGCTCAAAACGGAGGAAATGAGTTGGGATGAGTTACACAAGTGAGCTTCTAAGGAAATTGAGAGCTCAAAACGGGTACTCAATTAACATTACGAACTTTTCATATCGGAGGAGTATTCACGGGGGGTACTGAGAACATGTGTGAGCCCCATCTAATGGAAAATAAAATTCAATGAGGACTTGGTTCATCCGACACGTACACGTCATGGGCATTCCGCCTTTCTATATTCTATAGACTTGTATGTAACTATTGAGAGTGAAGATATTCTACATAATGTGAATATTCCACCCAAAAGTTTGCTTTTAGCTCAAAACGATCAATACGTAGAATCAGAACAAGTAATTGCTGAGATTCGCACAAGAATATCCACTTTGAATTTTAAAGAGAAGGTTCGAAAATATATTTATTCTGATTCATACGGAGAAATACACTGGAGTACCGATGTCTATCATGCACCCGAATTTACATAAGTATTAGTCATTCATTCAATTAGTACAAGAAAATTATGATCCTACTATTATCCCTTTAAAAATGGTAGTCTTTTTTTGAAAAAGAAAAAATTAAAACACACATATATACGTGTGTTTTATATTTATTATGTTGATCACAAAAGCTTCCTCATCACATGAAATTAATCTCAATGATTTTAGTTGTTATGCATCTTAATTGTCTTTATTTTTGAAGATAATAAAAATATGAAATTCTCTTCATTCTTTTGCCAATAGTATTTGATATGTCATGACTTAGGTAGCTTGTAGTAAGTCTTTGATGTAATACTTTTTTTGACTTATCATAGTATGTGTGCTGCACGAATTTTGAGCCACATGAAAATATTTCAACTCAATAAAAATATAATTTATTTAATAAAAAATTAAAATTAAGCAAAATAAAACTCATAAAGTTGAAAGGAATTTTGATCTTTTCAACCTTTAAATATGTGAGTCAATCATTTAGCAATACTTATTGAATAGGTAAATGCATAACAACTAGATTACTAATGAAACATTTAAATTCACCAATTTAAAATACGAATTAGTTAGTTGATGAGTTATTAGAGTTGAGGTGTTAGTTGGAAGTTCTCCCAACTAGAAAATTAAGCTATATTTTTTCTTAACTTTGATATATAATTAAAAGTATTATCCCTAATCAAAATTCTTTTTCATAATCTAATTAATTAATTACCATCGAAGATAACAATGATTAATTTTCACTTAGTTACTATATAATTTTTTTAATTTGAATGTTATTTAAAAAGTATAGCCGTTAACTATGGCCAGCTTTAATGTATCATACTGTCATTTTTTTTATAGTTTTTGATTTAATATTGATATACTTAAAAATTAAAGTTTCGAGAAAATGGACAGGAAATTAGTAGGGGATCATACTCTCACCAAAAAATTGGAGTTTAAGTAGTCAACCAACCAACTAGCTACTAGAATTTCCAAAAAAAAAAATTGTTACTTAACATGATTTTTTTAATTTATAATATAGAATTAACAATATATGTATAATATTATTTTTGAAAATTTGTTTGTAGATGCAATTCAACTTTATTACTTTGTCATTGAAATGGAATTGATAATTAGAAGATTTTTTTCACATAATGTAATAATATAAAATAAACATAATAATACATGTGATAAATAGACTCATCCCCCTACTTTATTACATTTATGTCCTATCCTATTAATAATTAAATTAAAAACGTTAAAACTAATGATTCATCGGCACCTATATAACTCCTAGTCTTTCAAGCTAATAATGCGAGTTTAATTTACTCATAATATGTAAATGCCTTAATTTAACCTCAATTAGTAAAAAAAAAATGAAATATATTTTTCTCCATATACACATCTCTAAAGTTGCTACTACTCAATTGACATTTAAAAAAAAAAAAATCTTCCTTGTTAACAAAAATAAATAAAAACACATAATTCATCTTTTTAGAAATAACTTTTCAAGCTCTCGAATGATATAAATTCATCAAATTATTCGTATTTAATTATTGATGATGTTCTGTTATTAAGCTAACTTTGAATCATTATTAAACATTACTTATTTTATTGATACCAATATTTTAAATTGTGTGTCTAATCAATTAGTCCATCTACCCTAATTTTTATGACATATTTTATTTTCAATGTATTTTCGATAAAAATATTGACATATTTACCGAAAAGTGTTCTAAATGAACACTCAAATTTACTCTTAATAATATGACCTATTTGGATTCACTTACTATAAAAATTCATTTTTTACCGGAAAGACAAAATGAGAAGACGTGTAAAGTTATTAGTTATTTTTTTTTTCGAGCTTAAAATGTGTTATGTCATGTCTAATTATCTCTCTCTAATTCTTTTTTTAAGCTGAAGATGTGTTATGTCATGTCTAATTATCTCTCTTAATTCTTTCTTCGGCTTTATCTCTCCTTAGACCTATGGATCTCTGCCCACCTCTCTCGCATCTTCTCGCTAGGATATCAACATTCCTTCTCTTCACATTTCCAAACCATCTCAATTTCATATTCTCATCTTGTCCACCTAGAAACTCACTCCAACCTTGTCAAGTATATCGTCATTCCTAATCTTGTCTCTCCTAAAATGCCAACATATTCATCTAAAAATCCTCATTTCTTTTTTTTTTTTTTGAACGTATACAATTCTTAGTTGGTGCCCAACCTCGTAAAACACATATGTTTTGATTTTCACTCTATAAAACTTATCTTCAAAACACAATGACATATTTTATCACATAAAACATCAAATGTAAACTTTCATTTCATTTATTCCGCTTTAATATAATAATAATATCTTCACTAATCTCTTTATTTCCAAACATCATTTTAAAATAATATCATATAAAATAAAACAAAGCAAACGCAAATAAATGATAAGAGGGACACTTATTATGGAAAAGGAATAAAAAAAAGACAAATTTTGACAGAGTGGAGAGAAGTAGGCGGCACATGGTTTACAAAGCATCATATACTATATGATAGACCCCATATAATTCAAGAATGGACCGCCAATACCTAAGAACAAATAATTACATTAAAGAAATATTTATATTTATAATATAATATATATTACAATATTTTTTTTACATATATATAAACCTCTTCCCTCTCCAATATCAACCACAATCAATCTTTAATTTTCATCTTTTTAAATTTTCTTAGAGTGCCAAGGAAGGGTCAATAATCTTGATTTTGAATTTTTTTGATAATGGCAATGTCTAGAATTGTTGTTGGATTAGCCATCTTTGTTGTGGCATTGGTCACTATTATTCCCTTTACACAAGCTCAAGAGTTTGCACCTGCTCCTGCACCTACTAGTGATGGTATGTTCCACAATTCTCATTTTTTTCAATCGACGAAATTTCGTAGCTAAATAACAAAAATTTCATGTTAATTTTCATTTAGTATACGCTTTTAAGAAAATTTAATTAGCTAGAAGTCTTTTAGTGACAGAATAGCTAAGGATTACCGACAAATTCGAAATACAAAATATGATAGGGTATAAGTTCTAATTTAATATTGTTGGTGTATAAAAATTAAACTCGAGTCGTGACTTAAAAGTTGATAGTTGCATTATTTTGAAATTGTTTACAATTTGCAGGAACAACAATTGATCAAGGAATTGCATATGTGTTGATGTTGCTGGCTTTAGTTCTTACCTATCTTATTCACCCAATGGATGCTTCTGCATACACCTTCTTCTAAATTCCTCTCTAAAATATTATCTTAAATTAGGTCTAAATTTAATTATTTATTTTATCTTTTAGTTTACAAACATGGGTTGTATTAACAAATTCTTTAATGCATTATTGGTAATTGACGTGAAATTATATATTTATATATATTGTGTTTGTGTTGCTCCTTCACCTATTTCCATCAAGTGGTATCACAAATAATTTCAATAAAAAGGTGTGATTGGTTTAGTTCTTTATCCAAGAGAGTTCACATCTTTGAATCAAAGAAAGGAAGAGAATTTTCGTAATCGAGGTCTCAAGTTTTGAAATTCCTTGTTTACAATAGGTCAATCTAGTACTCTAATCTTCTGGGTTGAATTCGTCTCTGAAGGCTTGCCCAGTGTGATTTACCTCTTCTATATGGTTTGTGAGCATGAAGAGGGATGAGTATATAGATTATACATGTCTCACTAGCCATATATGGTTGGATGGTGGTCCTCTGAAATGCCAAACTTATCATAAAAGTAAAGGTGAATAACTAGCTAAGATGCATGGTTCAATGATAAATGTTTAGAAGTGTTAAATGTCATTAGTGACAGATTCCGAATTTAAACGACCAAGAGGATAAGGATGTAGAGAGGTTATTCCCAAAAAAAACCTCGACTCCAGAAACAAACTACAGAGCAGCTAACAAAACAATACGAAAGTAAATAGGACATGAAAAATGATAAGGGAAACATAATATAACATGACGCAACAACCATAACCAACTAATGTGATAACTGAAACACAGGAGATAACGAGGGATATTTAATAGATATCCAAAAATAATGAAGACTGTGTGGAATTGATAAAGACAATTAGTGAACAGTTTTATATGAAATAGATTGGTGAAACAAATGTTACAAATCCTAAACCAGATAAACAAACACTTCCCAGATTTCTTTAAATATTAGTATATCTATCTATGTAAACGAATTCGAAGCATCGCCTTTCCTCTAGAGGCTTTGTTTAATTGCTATTCTACACTTATGTTGATGGAAGGTAGAGGACAGAGAGACAGATTCATTCTTTTTACACAAATCCAAGCACTTATAGGAAATGTTTTAACCCATAGCATACTTCTGGGTCCAACTCCGGGCAGTTGATTCGTATTTTGCCCTGTCTGTCTTGTACATATGAGCAATCTCTGGCACCAGGGGATCATCGGGGTTTGGATCCGTCAAGAGTGAGCAGATTGAAAGCAAAACCTGAAGTTAATACAGATACATTTCCCACCTTAAGAAACATAGACAATGTACACAAACATTGTGAAGGTTTTAACATGGCAAAAATTCCATTTTGTAGAAAAGCATGATTCAATCAGAACAACTAAGACAGGAGTTGAAGGGTTTTATGTAGATAGTATTGAACTGTATCAATCATTATATTTGCTGCGATTATTTTCGAAAAAACTAACTAGGTTGTAAGGTAAGAAGGAACCTTGGAAATAGTCAAGGCAGGGCTCCATTGCTCCTTCAATATGTCCAAGCATATACTGCCATTGCTATTAATATTTGGATGGAAAACTTTTGTCCTAAAAGCAACCTGCAAATATTTAACCACACATTTAAGAGATTCACATCTACTAGGACAATACAATTAACAAGCTAAAAATATAAACAATAATGCACTCCAAGAATCAGTACAAGATGAACTGAAGCCCAAATTGATCATCCTATTGTTCTTTCTTGTGAAAAAAATCATCCTATTGTTTCTCACGATGTTTATATATGAGATGTTTATCTGGAGTTACCAAACATTCTCAACAAAATTATAGTTAGCTTAACTCTATAATTGATAAGAATGAACAAGAGGACCTCTTTTAATGCCTTATTGGAACCAAAAATATCAAAGAAAAAAAACATGTAAAAAACATCACAGCTTCTATCAAGTTGCGCCCTTTTTTGATATTTTAGACCTCAACAACCTGACAAATCAATTTTGAAATCTTAGCATCTCAATTAATATAAGAAACTTAAAATAATTAAACCAGTAAAGGTTCCGTCGGTGACACAGGATCAGTCAACCGCAGGGACTAACTTTCCTATGGGCCCAGTAGGAAATGGTCCAAAAGTATGCACGAATTACCAGCTTTTAATATTTTTATTAAAAGCTACATCGGAAAACATTCGACAATCCAAAATTATGCTCCAACATAACTAGATAAAAAAACTCTCTCCTCATAGCACAAAAATCGAGCAAGGGAGACATCAACTCACAAAAGAAATCTGCAACCATTTCATTACCTTAGGAGGTTTAAATGGATAATCAGGAGGAAAATGAATAGTGACTAAAAATACACCCCCAGCATAGGGACTATCTGGAGGGCCCATTATCGTAGCTTGCCAGTGAAACATGTCCTCTCCGACGGGGCCTGTAGAATGGCAATAAAAGTTTAGGAAGTTGAAAAAAAATGAGATGATGAGTGACGTAGTGTATGCCCTAAGAAAAAAAATGCATGAGCACGTTCATTGCTAAGATACTCTACCCTTAGACTTGAAAGAAACTACACCCTCCTATAATGGAAAATGTAGCATGCAATTATTTCTACCACACAAACAAGGAATCACAACCCCTCCAAAGACACATCTGCAGGAAGTCTTGACAAGGACTATCTATTATCACAAGGCTCAGATTCAAATAGAAAGATCCTAAAAGGCATCGACTAGATGACATTAGGTACTAACACTAGAAAACTTAGAGGAGTGAACAGAGTGCATACTGAAATAATATTCAATCATGAATCCTCCAATCAGGCAATTACTGGCAAAATTAATCAGGTCTTCATATAAGTTATGTCAAGATAAACAAATTAGACAAAACCTTCACGTCTAAATCTTTTTGTGCCACAGGTTCTTGCTTTTGACATGTGTTCTAATACTATTAAAAGAGTAACCTAGAAGAAGCTTAGATGATCGACAACCCAAAACCACTAGAAAAGCTTTAGTATCTCTATTAAAATCAGAGAGTGCAGTCTGCCAAGATATCGTTGCTCTGCACAAAATAGAAAGCTAACATCCATATCATCATATTTTGAAAAGGGTAAAGGATCCTGATACCACAAGGAGTCAAGTACAGACACGGGCTTAGACCCTCGGAGTCATAGCTCTTTTGGACCTTGAATGCAACTGACTGAAGCAAGATGACTTATTGAACTAAGTTAACAAGTTACAAATACCCCTACCAGTATCCGCACAGTACAACACTGCCACGCAGATACAATAATACACATCACATCCTCTAAATAAAAGATATAAATCGGACAACAATATTAGATCACAAACATAAATAATCAACACAAATTAGTTGGGGCCTGATAATTAAATTAGGCCTTTGGCTAACTCACACCCAAAAACTAGCTCAAAGATAGGATGATTAACCAAGCCTTATAAGGAGGAAAAGGTTCTCGTCCGATGGGATCACCATCATTCACTCCCCCCTTCATGTCCACATCCATACATTCTTTATCCCGTTGATGTGTGACATTCAACAACCGGGAACATATTGACAACCCCCACACAATCCAGAAGCGCGACCCAATAGGTCTAACTCTGATACCATGACAAATTAGTCCTTAAGCCTAACTCACACCCTAAAAGATAACTCAAACAGAGAAAGATTACTCAAGTCTTAGAAGAAGTCCGGGGTTCTCATCCCGGTCCGATGTGGGACCATTATCATCAACTCCCCCATCATGCCCGATCCAAACATTCTTTATCCAGTCAGAGCATAACATTCAAGGACTGAGAGCACATTCACACAAACCGCACAATCCGAACCCACTCACAACAAACTCAAACTCCGATACCATAACAAATTAGGCACCTTAGACCTAACTCACAACCCAAAAAGCTAGCTCAGAGCGATCCAAACCTTATTTAAAAAGCTCAGAGTTCTCGTCCTAATAGGATGTAGGATCATTCTCATCAAGAAAGGCGGGTATATGAATCCTTTAAACCCCAGCCTATAATGTCCATTTCATACAAACAGAGACTATATAACAATCTTCGAATAATTAGAGACTCTACAAATCCCTACATACACAATACTAATCTGTAATCATAAAAAATAGACATGAATACATAAACTAAGCATTACCAGCGCTACATGAAGTAGGAGGATCTTTCTGAAGGTCCTTAAGCTCCTTCAATATCCGCTTAGAAGCCATGGCAGAAAAATTGAAACAACCCTAACAATTCAAAGAGATCTAAACAAACAAACCAAAAGAAGATGAAAATTTATGAAGGAATCTGTAAGAATGTATATAAATAGAGAGAGAGAAACGCGTGAATATTAGCAAAAGAAGAAAGATTCTTCAATGTTCAGTGCTTTCGGTCGTCCTTTTTCTTTAACGCGGAAACGAAGGGATGATGAAAGAAACAAGTGGGACCCTACTTAAATGGCTCTACTTATTTTACTCAAAATATATAAAATTTCATTTTAGATAAATTAAAAATAAAAATCACTATTTCATTAAAGGAAAATTGATCGATTATGGTCGAAATAGTTTGTAATGGTAGTAGTGATGGTAATAGTTATTGTTAGTTGCTAGTAATGATGGTGGTAATAGCTGTGACGATTGAGATAATTGGTGTTGTATGTGGTAACTGTCGTAATGGTGTATGAAATAAATATATCAAGAAATGAAAAATACTTTTTGATATTTATAAATTTTTATTGATAAAATATGTCTTGAGATCATGCGACGCTACTAATTAGTATTGTGTATAAAAATCACCATCATTTGCTTCCAATGTAATCGGGTTTGACTTCGTGGTAATTTCTACAATTTTCAGTGATGCATCAAAAATAACTATCTATCAACAAGATTTGTTCGTTTTACTTTAGGCAAAGATTTTGAATTTTACTTTTACTTTTGTTTCAAGTGTCATTGCTACTTGAAGCTGTAATTTGCATGTATTTAAAGTATTTTAAAATTAGGACATTATAAAAAGACCGAGTATAAAAAAATCACTCACAATAGATGATATATTAATAAACTAGATGGACAACATTTTATATTTTCATATAATAAATGCTTTGCATAGTCAATTTTCCTTTCTTAAGTTTGTGGTTTACTGATTTTAACACAATTTAATTAACATTAACATCATCTATTATATATATAATCATGTGAATGGCCTGAGAATGAAGTTTAACTAAACAATATAGACAACATAGAGAACAAGTATTTTGATATTATAGATCAAAATGAGAAAATATAGTACAGACAAATATACATACACAATTATGTACCTAGAAAAATTAATCGAGAAGCAAAAAGATTAAAAATATTAAAATCCTACTTATGTCATTGATGAACATAAGTAGAGAAACATATCGAAAACAACGTCCGATGAGCTCTCTTCGTCACATCGATATTTGAGAGCATAGAAGCGGTTCTTCTTAGGAGCATCAGAGTTAGGACCACTTGCTAATTCTTGATTATTTTCCCTCACTTGAACTCTCAACATAGGACAGTCTTTCCTCATATGACCACTATTTCCACAACCATAGCAAATATCCGTGCCAACAAGGCACTTGCCTCTTGCAACATTTGGCGCGATTAGATTTTTCAACTTGAGAACCACCCCCTTTTCCTCCTTGTGGCTTAGGGTCAGGCAATGTGAAAGGCGGTCTTGATGAACATCGCCTAAAATGATAGTGTGAAAAGAAAAGAGTGAATTGCTTGAAAGGTGAACTAAAGTGGTAGTCGGTGATTCACCAAATGTGAAAGCCTGACTCAATCAAGTTCCTCAACTAAGGTTCAAACACCTGAAACCTAGAGCATGAAAAAGCGAGCTAAGGAATAAGAGTCGATTCATCGAGCGAGCTCGGCGAGCCATTTGAGACCAAGTGTTGGGCCTTGTTACTCAGCAAATCAGCAGCAGCCCAAAACCTTTTACAACAGCCGACCCAGCCCAATAATACCAAAACAAACCCAGACCCAGACCCAAAAGTCATATTTTACTACTTTTTATTCAATTTTGTCTCTTGTTTAAGGTTGTAAAATGCTGAATTTGATAGAATAATTAGTTATTGCTTATACTTTTTTATGTCATAAATAGATCCTAATCCTTCTTCCTTTATTTTGATACATGTCACATCAATTCATCCTTGCATCTCTTCGAGTTAAATTCTATCGAGTTAGCCTCCGGTGTTCGAGGAAAGAAAGAAAGAAAGTTGATCACAAGTCTTGAAAAGTCCAAAAAGGGGTTGTATACATACTGTATACACTAATATACACGTCAGAATACAAAAATACAGGGCCAAAAATCTTGTCATTAAGATCAAGTAATATTTCTTTTATATATCTTGCATTGCACAAGGAGTGATTTTCATACCTTTATACAATTGTTTTAGGTCTAGATTTACATGACTGTATAATATACACCACTAAACTGAAGATTGTTTTCTTATATATCCAACATCTCTCTCGTGTTTCGTCACTATGATATTTCAAATAAACCAATCTGATTTCCTGAAGTGCATAATCAAGTAAAATGAGGTGAATGTGTATTTTCACATTATCAAGAACTTTGTAAAATGTCCCCACATGGCAGAAATAGCCAGTGCCTTTATACAAGTAAAATGTACCTCTTATAGTTTGGTTGCAAGTTGAAATTATTCTAAGGTATACTTGCAACTCCACCTACTACTACCTTACTATAAGATGGAACTTTTCAGATTAACTTAGATCAAACTTTATATCTAAATGGTGAGTAATAACATTATGAACTTTGATTTAGGCACAATAGCATTTCATTCTTCTCATCCTAAGCCGATCGCGATGTCTTTCGTTCCTTAAATCAATCAATTTAAATCAAACCTGAAAATCAAACACACAAATATAAGTGCAATTCAAGAATTAGAATGCTTTATGTATAGTCTCTAGCAAGATTAATTCATATACTTTGTACTTTTCTTAGTACACCAAAGAAGTTAGATATATCAATCATGACTAGTTTTTTTTTTTTTCCATTTAAGTGTCAAGCTAAGATGGCATCTTTCCTAAACTTTTTTTTTTGTCTGTTTCACCTATAAACCCCATGTGCATGGTTCAATCTCACCAATTCAATGTATCCTTTAATAGTATTATTCATATACACTAACGATGTCAGATCGCCTAAAAGATAACTATGTGTAACTGCTTATCATAGTGGAACAAAAAGCCAAGAAAATAAGGTACTTCAACAAATTATAACACTTGTAATATAGCAAGGAAATAAAAAGGCAGAACATTATTGTTGACTTCATATGTAGCAGAAATTCAAATGCAAAAAGGTCATGCTTCATTATCTGCATCTTTGTACTATTAGTATATATCACCTAAATGATAAATCAAAGGTCACTTCAGCTATAATCTATGTTGTTCGGACTCTTAAAAAGTATTTGTCAGATGCTTTAAAATTTATGCATCTTTGGAGGATCCGATACAGTCTGAGCAACAAAGGCTATAACCCAAGCTTCCTAATTTGGCGCGATACATACATCTTTAACTTTACCTCAACAGGCAACTAAACACTCCAACTTTGAAAACCCCGTAAACAGCCTAACTTTGAAAATGCACATCTAGACGCGTTCTCAAAAGTGTGCATTATCAAAGTTAAGATGTTCGCGAGACACACCTGTGTCAAGATGATCACAATTAAAGCTGGGATTGATGTTCAGGTGCCGGTGAAGGCCAAGTTAAAGGGTCTTGTCTATGTATTATGCTTTCGAATTTATTCAGAGTTGTACTAACTTACCAGTTAAACAAGGTAATGCCACATTTTGGTGTAGCACCATTTTCAATCTGCTTTAACCTCAAAGATCCACAAGAAACCTTAACTCTAATATTCCAACTCTTCCATCCTTTATATCCAACACCAATATCAGTACTCACATCAGCAGAAACTCTCAAATTCTTGTTCTTGAACTCATTCATAATCAATTTTCCAGTACTTTCATCATACAACAACTCATTCGATTTCATAACGAATTTAACAACTTTAACCTTCCTATTCTCCAGAACAAAACCAACAACTTCCCCTGCACCCATGTTTACGTCGTTTTCGCCTTTTAAATCCACTTTAGTATCACCATACACAATCTTCAGCTCCCCATTTGGATTTTTCAACTCCACCCCAAGTACTGATTGTGCATTCAATCTTTGCCCATCCTGACTTTCAGTAACATTAAATTTAGTAAACTCAAGAGATCTTAAATGGAAAACAGGGGCTTTTGGATCAAACCAAAGGTAAAAAACACCACAAGCAGATACTAATAAGAGTAACAAGATTAGTATAATCAAAAAGCAACAACAAAAACATCTACAACAACAATTACTTCTTTCCTTTTGTGGATTGAATGAAGGTGGAAGTTGAACTTTTCTTGGTGGCATTTGGATTGGAATTGTAGGATCTTTAAACCCTGGTGGCTTCTTTAATGGTTGCATTTGTGACATTCTTGAATCTAAACCAAAAAAAAAATTTAAAAAAATCCCTTTTTTCCCTTTTCTTGATTCTTGATATAAATGAGTAAATCTTTATGAATTATGAAAAGTGAAATGTTGCATTAAATCAAACAGGTTATGTGCATAAAAGGGTAAAGTTTGAATCTTGATGAATATGAAGAATCAAAATCAAGATCAAGATTATATGATTTAGGAATTAAAGAAAGGATTTTGGGGATTGGAAAAAAAAAAGAATAAAAAGATAAATGTTTTGTGGGGTTATGGAGGTGGAATTTGGAAGTGTGTGTATGGTGAAGAGAGAGAGTGAAGAATGTGATTTTTTCGTATATAATCTAGATAAATATTATGAAAAAATAATTATATTAACTATTTTTTAACGTTAGCTCCTTTTTCTAAAAATATTAGAAAGTAGAAATTTTAATTTAAAACATTTAAAATCTATAATGCAATCCAAAATTCAAGTTCATATGAATAAAATATTACTAAAAGATAATGGTATGTTGAACATAGGAATTGTGTTGGCATATATATATATAAAAAAATAATAGAAATATAAGAACTATTCTTTTAATATTTTACTTTTTTTCCTATGAATTTGGCTTTTGGATCGGATCAAGTCAAGTTTTTCAATTGAATTTTTCTTTATTAGTTTTTTTTTAAAAAAAAAAAAGTTAAGCATTTTCTGATTTTGTGATTTTTTAGTTAGTATTCCTAAATTTAGTAATGTTAAGTTAAAGTAACTTTTATAAAAATAAGTGATGATTGTGCGATCATATGAAATTTACCCTAGCCAAGAATCCTATTTTTTTTAAAAATACAAATAATTGCAAGAACCCCAATTGCCAACTAAATATTGTATTGTTAATGTTGAATTTTATGAGAAAAAAAAAATGCCAACCAAATGTTTTATTCTTAATGAAAGACATCAGATAAAGCATTATCCTTATAATGTCTTATACTAGAAATATAATATATACGGTTTTTAGCATTAATAAATATATATTTTAATAAAGAATATTAAAAATTTTATTGGCATTAATTAATTATAGTTAGATTTAATATCGTCCTACATTTTAATGACAACTATCATAAAAAGTGTTAAAATATAATTGTTGTTAATAATTACCTCTAAAAGAATATATTAACAACAATCAAACTAGAACATGTAATTAATTGCATGTAAAAATTATTTTTAGTTTAGCGACATTATCATGTCAAGAGGCACAAACTTAAAATACCACTAAGGAGTCATATGATGTGTAATACCACTAACGAGTCATATGATGTGAGATATAAGATATAATAATTTTAGAGTATTTTATTCTGTGTTTGATTGAAGGTATTATTTAATTTTGAAATTATTTTTCCCACTATTTGTGCTTTAATAATAGGCAACTTTCACATATAGCAAATAAAAAATTCATATTTGTATACTAATGCAAAGTTTGCATAATTGCGCTCCATAGCAAACATAGAAATTGTATAATTCGCTATACATATACAGTTGAAGCAAATTGTATAAAACGAAGTGTATAAAACAAGAAAGAAAAAGATACTTGGGCAGAGAACTGTATAAGAACGAAGTGTATAAAACGAATTGTATTATTATAAGTGTATAGAAAAGATTATATACAATTTGAATTTGTATAAAATGAGAAAGAGAGAAAGACAAAAGAGACTTGACAAGGAATATACAATTGAATTGAATTGTATAAAACGAGAAAGAGGGAAATTAGATACAATTTGAAAATTGTATAAAACGAGAAAGAGAGAAAGGCAAAAGAAACTGAGCAGGGGAGTATTTTTATTGTATAATTATAATTGTATAGGATAAAAATATATGTATTTGCATGTGTATATACAATTTTCTCACGCTTTATACAAACAGAAACGCAATTTATACATTTCACTTGTGTTTGTATAAGTGAGAAAGGCGAGGGTGGCGAGCGAGATTTGAGAGAGTGGCGAGCGAGATCTGAAAGAGGGGAGAGAGGGAAACAAAAATATATATATATATATATATATATATATACAATTTTTTCTGCTTTATACAATTACAAACAATTTTTATACACTTATGTTTGTATAAAAATTGAGGAAGCGAGCGAGAGATTGGAGGAGAGTGGCGAGCGAGATATTTGAGAGAGAAGCGTCTGACATTTTTTGCAAATGTTTGCTATGGAGCACAATTAAATCAAATCCTAGCTACTCCATTTATATTATTTATAATTTTTCCTAATAAGATAAGTTATCTTTTATATATCTATATATATAATAAAATAATTTATTTCAAAATAACTTATTTCTAATGAAACGAACCCAAAAGAACATAGCAATGAATAATTCTTGGTATCTAAAACTCAAATAGCACAAGCAAAAAGGACTACTCTTCTCTTTTTAATATTTTATTTAAAACAAAGATGGTTGACATGTCTACATTTGAGCCTCAAAAATATTTTCCAAATAAATTTATACCCTCTCACTTTTAGGTTGCAAGTTGCCTTGTCCATTCTATAAAGTGTATAATATAATATAATAAGAATAATTTATTCTAATGTTTGCAATTCTAAAATCACAAAATTCTCACAATGTAAAAATAATTATGATAATGTCTGGCCAAAATTGCAAAAAGAAAAAATTATCAAAAAATAGTGATATTTAACACCAGATTTATAAAACTTTTCCACAATAGGGATAAAAGACTAAATGTCTCTCCTTCATGTTTTTGTTTGTTATCAAATGAATTATTTTTCTATTTGGTTCTGACAAATCTCATAATATTATGATTTTAAATGAAAATCATTTTCAGCATCTAAATTTTATTTTAGATGAGACATGTTAAATATATTGTAAATATCTTGTATTATGATAAATATCTTAACAAGACATATTTCGTGGGGGAAGCTAAGCCCTAAGGTACCAGAAGGAGGTTCATCCTATCCTTTTTAATCGAAATCAAAAAACTAAATTGTGTATATATATATAAAGCTGAAATTTATGTAATTATTTATGTTTTTGAGTGTCTCCGGCTTTATATCATCATAATAAGTATGGCTTAGGTATTTTTCGTCTGATGTCCCGAAGAGAAAAAAATTAAACTATAATTTTTTATTTATATATACGAAATACACTATCTTTTTTTTTTATATATATATATAGTAGCCAGTAGGTGTTATATCCTCTTGGCTTCTTCGTTTATTTATTTTTTCATATTTTAAATTTTGTTAATGAAAATTATGATCGGCCCTATTAATGAATTTATTTCTTGTGACATGTGTGGTGTATTATTTTCCCTTTAATAAAAATATGCATTACATGTACTTGTCTGATAGACAATTAGCAATGTCGTATCAATATTATCTTGATGAGTTTGTTTTATCAAATAATTTTAAAGCAAAGCGTTTGTATTTGATCAATTCAGTAATCGAAGAGGTGAATTTTTTATTAATTGATAAGCGAATTGTGTTTGGTTTCAAAAAATTGATATCAAAAGTCATTTTCTATGTTTTCTTATCGATGCATATTGCATATCAAAAAGGGAAAAGGGTCTGATATACCCCTCAACTTTGTTATTTAGAGCTGATATACCCCTTGTTATGAAAGTGGCTCATATATACTCGTACTTGTAAACAAATGGCTCACATATACCCTTTTCCTCTAATGGAAATGAAAAAATAATAATTTTAATCTAAATTTTTATTTTTTTTTTCTAAAAAATATAATCTCATAAGAGTAAATTTAATACTCATCAAACATATTTTTTTGACTTTTTTTTGTTTCAATGACTAATTTAAAATTATTATTTTGATAATCAAAGTTATTTATGTTTCACTAATATTCTTGTAAAACTTATTGTAGATGACCAAATTTTTTCTTCGAATACGAAATTAAATTACAATACACAAAAAAATAGTTTAATTTTTTTTCTTTAAACTAAGGAATGAAAGAAAAAAAAATAAGAATAAGAAACTCAAATAATTATAATAAAAGAAGTCAAAAAATAATTTATGTAGGAAAAAATTAAAATATCCCTTGAACTTTGATAGAAGAATCATATATACCTCTAAATAATTTTTTTAAAAAAAATAGAAGTAATAAATATAAATTTAAAACTAATTTTTTAACTTCCGTTAAATGAAGGGGATATGTGAGCCATTTTGTAACGGCAGGGGTATATGTGAGCCGTTTGTATAACGGTAAAGGCATATATGAGCCACTTTTATAACGAGGGTATATCAGCTCCAAATGACAAAGTTGAGGGATATATCAGACCCTTTTTCCTATCAAAAATCATATTTTTTTTGTGCGGACTAATTGGAGTGTCAGATTTTCTTATTTTGATAATTTTAATAACTTTATTTCAAAGTTTTCATATATGTATATATTGTATGTTACAAGAGTTCTCAAAAATTAAAAAAAAAAAAAAACTTTTAGACAAGTCAGAAAAAATTGTTTTTTAAAAAAAAAATTAAATAAAAGGCAAATTAAGGAGGGGAATGTACGTAAGATACAAGATACCTTTATTAGCCAATTTTTGGGTCACTTTTTGCCTAATTCTTTAAACCTTATATTTGAGCTGAAATTTGATTCCTTAAACTTGCATGATACTCTATTCGTTTTCTTTTTACTTGTTAGTATTTTATTTTTCGATAATCAGATTTTTAGGATATACTTCCTTCGTTTAAAAAAAATGACATAATTTATTTTTTTAGTATGTCTCAAAAAGAATGAATCATATTCTTTTTTGGCAACACTTTAACTTTAACTTTCCATGTGGTATGTTTATAACCACAAGATTAAAGGGCATTTTGATACATTTGACATAACTTTAATTTAGAACCACAAAATCAAAAAGTCTTCTTTCTTTTCTTAAATTCTGTTCCAAATAAAACTAGGTCATTCTTTTTTTAACTGAGGGAGTATTTTTTTTCACAAGAGAAAAATTACAACTTATAATATTTTATATAATTTCCAAACAAATTTAACTTTCGTAAAGTAAAATGTAACAAATAAAAAAATGGTGTGAGTATATAAGGTTTCCAATTGTCAATATGAATGGATGGTCAAGAAGTGAGAGTTGGGAGAATTGAATGGATGGAGAAGAGACAATCAACGCACTTCCCACATCGAGCTTAGAAATCTGGTCTTTTTCATAAAAAAAAAGAAAGATTTTAACAATTCTCATCAAGGAAGGAATCCGAAATGTCATTTATGCAATTATTACTTCCTACTTCTTTCTGTAGAAGCATCAATTTTAAGGAGGATCGAAAAATATTTTTTGAAAAATATTTTTTTTGGTACCAAACACACCCTTTTAAGAAGTTGTGGCCATTTGGAAACTGTCGTTATTCTGCTTACTGCTAAGGAGATTCGAATTCCTTAAGTAACCAATTTGATATAAATTATGACATTTGTAATTTAATCCACATATTATGCAATAATTGATGTTTGGTCCAACAGATAAAGCCTCGTTTTCATAAAAGAAATTGTTAAAGAATGACAACTGTGTAATTAATGAGATGAGTGAACTCCTTATAATTTATAGGATTGGACAGTTGTTCTCCATTTGAGCTTGTGGAATGTGAGTTAGGCCTAAGAATTAATTTAATATTGTATCAGAGCATGAAACATCTCACCCCTTGTTGGACTCTCGAAATTAAACTTGTTTACGCATCAGATGTTAAGCACTAGACGTGAGGTCGTTTGTAAAAGAATGACAAAAATTCCACATTATTAGTTAATGATATTGGTGAACTCCTTATAAAGTTTGGACAATCCTCCTCCTTTTGAGCTATCTTTTGAATATGAGTTAGATCTAAGACCTAATTTAATATGTAATCAGAGTCAAACTCATCCCAACATAAAGTTTACACTTCGTAATCCAATATATACTATTATACAAAATTATACCTAGGAAAAAATTATACACGTGTATCAATTTTGTATAAAAGTGAATAATAATATATAAAAGGTGTTTATTACACAAATATACGCTAACCGAATAACAAACTCAAAATATGAACTGCATGACATAAGTATTTTCTTTTCCCTCCCAAAAGATGCAGGGCTTAATTTTCCAAAACTAAAGGAAATTTTCAAAAATATACCGCTCAACATAAAATGTTACACCACATAAGTCGAGATACAACACTATACAACATTATACCAAGGATAAAACATAATACATATGTATTATCCTTGTATAAATATGAATAGTAGTGTACAAAATATATCTATATGTAAAGGACAACAAAACCAATTGACCCCACTTGATGATCTATCAAACCTATAAAAACCATATACTTATTTTCAATAACCTTTTAACATGTTTTTCCTAGATATACTAAGACAACGACATACCTTGTATAATTCAACAAGTTGGGTTTTTATGAGAGCGGGTTACACGCATACCTTACCCCTACCTTTGTGGGGGTAGAGAGGACGTTTCGGATAGACCCTCAACTCAACAAAAAGTTTTTCATATAACATTTCAAGATATACTATAGCCAAACACGGAAAGTATAGCAATCCTTCACTTTCTCATTTCAATTGCACAAACATAATTATTGTGCTGAAATGGAACAATTTTAGTTTTAAAACTTCCCATCTTTCAAATACAGCCATTGACAAGCTTTGGCTGTCGAACGATAACAGTCTAGCAAAAACGGAAACTAGTTTAAATGGATTTATGCTCTCTCACTAAGCTATAGAACCATTTCTAAATGCTTTAGGCCAGACCTTAATAAGATGAAAGATCGTCGGTGGAAAGGGTTGATGGTACCACCACATACTCCACGCGAGCTGTCCATTCATTTCCCGGCTTCAAAGCGATGGGTTTTTCTATTGCTGCACCATCAACACAAAGCATGTGCTTGTACTCATCGTTGCCAAGATCCGCCATTGCTTTGCATTTCTTAATCCAGGGATTCCATAGCACTGAAGAAGACAAGACGGCGCAACATTTAAAACTAGGTTCAGTCATAGACAAGTAAAACTAATTTATTTTGTACATATAATATCGAATTCCCTTGACATAAAGATGGCTCAAAAAATGGTTCAGTAAAGTTTAAATGTCAAGTATGGCCTTCTAGTTTGTCCACCACTCGTAGAAGGTCTACTATCATGCTTTCACGAAGCAAACTAGCAGGATCACGATACAGTGTAATAAAAGTTTCTCTAACACTAAATATAACGGTAAAAGACTGATGTCAAGTGACATTTACACTTTATTCCTTGCAGAGATTTCGATAATTAAACAATACTTCGTTTCAGATAAAACAAACATTTCAAGGTTTATAAGAGAAACAATTATGAGACATAAGAGTCAAATTTTCAGAAAAGAAACGTTCCTCTACCTCCGCTCCTTCCAATCGAAAACAGTTTTGAAGAATGACTTGAACTGAAGCAACTTACCAGTATCTGGTAGCCCTTCCTTTTTTATCAGATATGTTCGCTTCTTTTCATGATCAAGAATAGCAATGCAATTAGGAGAACAATGGTAGACACGGTCGATCTGAAAGAAAAAAAGATGATTTTCTAAGTGCAAACAGAAAAAACAGACGGATTAACAGTCAACCAATTCACTAAAGTAGACCAAAAGGCTTCAGATATGAAAGACATGGTAAGCTGATCACTTTACACTATACAACTTCAACATGCAGTTCAAAGAAACCACATATATATGTGCTCCAAAAAGTTGAAAAATCAATGTACTAACACAACATGACCAGCAGTGCTAAAGACGATGCTTAGACAATTTATCTTTGAAACAGCAATTCGAGAAATCAAAAAGGGTAGTTCTCAATTCCAAATTAATTAGACTTGCCTATGGTCATGGAAAGAAAAAGAGAACTTATTCTCTCGGTCAAAACTTCAAAAGTAACCTTCTTATTTAACATCAATTGAAGGATGCTTCCTTGCTTGTCTCTATTTTTCTTGTAGCTCAGTGATAGAGTCCACATTGTTAAACACCAAGGGAAATAGCAAATATCTATATCGAGTCATTATTCAAACTGTATTACACAAAACCATCCAAATTTGAGATTTTAACTAATTGAACACATCTATAATCACATCTTTTGAGATATTTAGGCTGCATAAATAAATTTACCTCAGTCTCAAATGTTATGGCATCTCCTTGTTCTGTAAAGAGTTCTTTTGGGCACAAGTTGTCACGATAGTCCAGTGTTTCCAAACCTTCTAGACGCACTTCGCTGTGAATAAGATTCATGTTAAGTTCTAAAAGAACTTAAAATCATCAACCTCTAAAGTAATGCTCAAACATTTAAATGAACAATCATGTACAAAGAAACTGGTTCTTCTTCTCTCTTCTCTTAAATTTGAATAGCTTTCAAGCTTGTCCAGGAAAAACTAGATTTCAATAAAATTGCTGACAGCAGGAAGAAAGAAAATTCATGGATATGAAAACAATAAGAAACCACATAGGGAACAACATACCTTATGTTAGAAACAGAAAAGTATGTTTGGTAAGCAAAGGAGAATTTCAACGGCTTGCCAGTGACGTTTCTTACACGGGATATCAGGGACAAGCTTCCATTTGATGCAAGAGAAACCCGAAGGCGAAACTCAAAGCTGAAACATTAGAAGAAAGATATTTACTGGAAACTTCGAAAGTTACAACTGTAAGCAAGAATAACCATGAACTGAAAGGCTCTGAGTTGAAATGTACACCAAGGAATAAAATTTCGAACATGAAAACCGGTGAAAATTCCACTTTCTTTTTAGCCATAGACTTTCACTCACATAACTTTCTTTGAAAACATTTTTAGTACTCATAATTCAGTGATCCAAACTTCTAACAAAACCAATTAGAATTTGCTACAGAGTGAGGGTCATACACATGAGGACAGAACTTCAGTTCATCTTCGGACGGTTTGAGCAGCAAGTCAATGAAAGATTTTCCTTGGGTATCAAATGATATTAGAGATGGCGGGTCGTCTTCAATGGTCCAAATTTTGTTTCTTGCAAATCCAGGTTGCTCAACTGATCCACCATTTCCATTCTGCAGCATAAGTAGGATAATCATGTGATCTATTTTACAGTACTGGACAGGAATTTATCAATGATATGCACTGCTAAAAGTACCTGGGGAAAGGAAATAGAGATTCCTCCTCGTGCAGATTTCGAAGATTTGGAGATCTGACATATAAAGGCTTATGTTTGTCAATGCGCATTCTCAATATTATGCCTTGAACAAAACTTTGAATCACCACAAACTTTAACACATGATTCCCCTTTTAAAATAAGGGAGGAAGGAGAAAAAGTAACTGAATATTAATAATAGAGGAATGGAGATCAGATAAATCAAGTAATGGAAAGGTCCCCAACATTTGTTCCGTCTGAAGAAATGAGTCATCAAAATAATAGAGTAAGTAGGACCAATTTAGTCATGCTCATGTTACAATTGAACATTGTCAAATCAATTCTCAATGGATAGATTATTGAATCAGATTTCCACACTGTCTATATAAAATACTTGTTTTACAAGTGAAACAGATAATGCAAGATTATATGCAATGAACTCATAATAAAGCACTAAGCTAATGGACTCTATTTTACTTGGACAAAGATAATGAGATGAACTTGGATGTAGAAGTGTCTCAAGTATTTATTTGTAATGTGAAGAAGTGTTCAATAGAAGTCATATTAAAGTTAAAGTATTGTAAAATAGTAAAAGTTTATAGTTTTACTTAAATTGTTGGACGGGAAAAGAATTTACCATTTTCCCAAAAGTTACTTTCTGAGACCGGCTAAAATAGGAAGTACATTGATGACAACAGGACAGAGGAGTATATAACTAGCCCGACACTACTATTCTTGTCTTTAAATACCCACTATAGCCACCATCAACAATAGTCCGCCATGTCTACC
>NC_028646.1:4213505-4214394 GCF_001406875.1 Solanum pennellii
CCACCCCTCTCTCTCTCTCTATATATATATATACACACACACACATATATATATATGGTGTCCTGGCCAGCTTACGCGCACCTCAACTAAATTCAATGGGATATCTGCCACCTCCCACCAGCACCAGATAACTTGATCCACCAAGGCTAAGGACAGATAGGAAGAAATCACCTGTATGGGGATTGAACCTAAGACCTTATGGTTCTCAGCTCACTTCATTATGGGGAGGAAAATACTAACAGATGTAATCTTGAACCTATCATAGCAATCAAGGCACCAATGAAGTACTACAGAGCAATATAAATATGTTTACATCCTATGGACAGATAAAATGCCTTTACCATGAGCTTTTAGGAGTGCAAAATTAAAGGAAATTATCATCTTCAAGCAATCCCAATTTCTAGAACAATGTTCACACTTAAATGCAGCAACTTCCTGAACCAAATCTCCAAGCAATAAACTATGTGAAGAAACTCCAAGTTAAGGTTTGTAAGGTTCATAAGCTAGACAATGAGGCACACTTCTAGTTTGTGTAGAACTAAAAACATTGTTTACCATTCATTCTTCCCTTATAAAATGCAGGACACGAAAGGGATTGAAAAGAACAGAAACCTGGGATGCAAGGTGGGTGGGTAGAGTAGCAGAGTGTGGGTGAGTGGAGTGCAAAAAGAAGAGAAAGCTATTTCATGTTAAACATGATGACATCTTTTTCCTTTTCTTGCTATTGAGGTGATCACAAGAGTATTATGACCAGAAAAAGAAGATATGACAAGTTCGGGCAAAGGTTCACATGAACAACCCTCATTCTCTAACGATCAAATGATATAAATTTATATATACATATATAAAAAAGAACAATTACAAAACAAAAGAGGGCTGGGGGGGGGGG
>NC_028646.1:4214600-4267763 GCF_001406875.1 Solanum pennellii
AAAAAAAAAAGGGGGGGGGGGGGGGGGGAGGCTTTCTCCGTTCTAAATGCGTTGGAATGACCAGCTCATATACAATGATTTCACCTCGACATCTGGAATCTCTACATAAATGTACATTGGTGACTGTACTGCCATCGCTTTACCTCTAATCTACGAGAACGAAAACACTGAAATTCACTTCAGGTAGCATTTTATATCTCCAAACTTTCGCCAAATCTTCTGATATAATTTTAGAAAACTTCAATCCAAATTCCGATATTTAATTCAGGTGATATAGACTATACAACAAAAAGATCTAATCGCTAGACCAAACACTCGTATCATTTGTCGAATTAGACGATGTAAGAATTAACTAATACTAACATGGAAACGTATACCTTCTTGCTGGTGAATAGGAGCTCTTCACCTCGCTCATTCCGCCAAGAAGTAACTTGTCCTCCGTGCAAGCTAATCTGAATTGGCAAAGGGTAAACAGCCATACAAGGAAATCGTTACAACACGAGTTAAGTAATAGCATCAATGAAGTTCTTTGTAATCGATCGGAGATCTAACAGATGATTTAGAATCATAAAATCATTACTTTTAATTAAACGAACAGATCGGTTTAGAGATTCTAACCAGAACAGAGGCACCCTGAGGGTTGCGAAGCGTGACCTGATTCATCCCATTCGAATTTTTTGTCACTTCGACCGATGCTTTATGATCCCAGACAGGTGCATACTGCCCCATTTTCTAAAGCACTAGGTCTTTCTTGGCTCTCAAAACCCTCAGAATAGCCTCGAAACCCCTTATTTATGCTATTTGAACGCGAAAAACCATCAATGCCAGTAAAATGGATGGGACAAAAGCCTTTATTCGGTTTGTATCTACTACCTTAAACACAATCCTCTCTGGAATATTTTGTAATCTAGTGAACCTCAAACGTAATCCAAAATTTATAAAATGTACCTTACCACTACCCCTCAAAATTCAATGTACACTTGACTCAAAAAATCAGACTTCTAATTTGTAATAACAACATAAACCAACATAATATGACATTTTGCAAAAATACTCAAAAGTACACTATTGTCCCAGCCTAAATTCACGCCAAGAAAATGTGACGTTTACCTAAGAAAAAACCAGCTAAAATCTTGTAAGTAAATGAACAAACAAACCAACAAATATACAAGAAAACTTTAACTGCACTACAAACAAATTTCTAATATAGCAAGTATAAATTAAGCTCAAAACTTACATAAGCTCAAATCTTGAGTTCCAAAAATTGAAAACAAAACAAGATTGGGGAAAGGCAAGCAGTGTCTTCCTTATTACTCCATAACACCTCAAATTTTGAGGAACCCCATTTGAGAAAACTATCAAGATAGTGTAAATATTCCAGAAATTTCATAAAGATAGCATTTTTACAACCTCAAGAATCATCCCAGTTCAAGAAAGCAAGAAAATATGGCAAATACAAAAAGGAAGAGGAAAAATCTGAACTTTATGCAATGCATCAAAATGGGAATGTAATACAAACAAGAAAAAGATGTTATTGTTGCATTAATTAACAATAACAAAGATTTTCAAGAACTGAACAAGAATAGAAAAATAAAACCTGGGGTTTGCAGAAAAAATTAATAGTTTTTATATTATGTGTTGGAGATAGAGGAAGCATAAGTTGTTGATACAAAGATTTGGTAGAAAGGCATATTTGGGGATTGTGACACTTGAGTTTTAAATTTAGAGAGGCTGCTTGAGGTGGAGAGAAGTGGCACTGGCAGGTGTGTCATGTGTGTGTTGTTCAATTTTGTTTCTTTCATTTTTTTTCTCCAAGATTTATGCGATGACATGTAAAGGAGCTTGTTGTGTAAATTTTCTTTTTTAGGAAAAATAATAATATACTATTAGGATCATAGGGTTCACGGTTTGAATAAAAATTAATTTATATTGAAGATCGAATTAAGTTGATTTTATTTGGATTTGATATTAGGTTTTCAAGAATAAAAAAATTAAAAATAACAAAATTGAATCGATAAATTATAAGCATATATTTTGTTATTATTTATGCACAATATATATTTTTTAAATAATTTTAAGGGATAATTTCAAAGACCTTCCTCTAGGTTTCGCTCTATTACACTCACCTCCTCTATGGTTTACGACATTACGTCTACCTCTCTTATTTTCATTTTCTTGTAACTATTCTTTATATATATTTAAAATAAATACAAAATAATTTAGATTTGATAATTTTACTCTTCTATATATTAATTTCTTCGTATTAATAAATTTTATATAAATAGAAAATAACTCATTTAACAAATACTTTAAAAATAAATCAGCACAAAATTTGTTTCGAAATTACAAATTCAATTGCTTCGAGAAACTAACAGTTTCCTCCATTATTGACCATTCATGCAAGCTTAGATCTAATTTTCAATGATTTGTCTCTATTTCTTGGATCATCTTCTTAGCTTGTGAAAATGTTTAACTAGAACAAAATTTGATCGTTCATATTGAATTTCACTCTTGGGAAGTTCATTTTTATCTTCTATTTTTGAAGAAATTATTGCCCAAAAATGATGGATTTTTGTGGGAAAAATCATCAGTGAATTGGTAAAGGTGAAATGGAGATGAAAGAGGTATATATGTATTCGTGATTATTTACTTTTTAAAGTATTTGTTAAATGAGTTATTTTTTATATATAATATTTGTTAAGATGAAGATTTAATATATAGAAGGGTAAAAATGTCAAATTAAAATTAATTTATATTTAATTTAAATAGGTTTAAAGAATGGTTACAAGAAAATGAAAATAGGAGAGGTAGACGTAATATCATAAACCATAGGGAAGGGGAGTGTTATAGAGCAAAACCTGGATGGAGGTCTCTGAAATTATCCCTAATTTTAAATATCTTATACTCTATATTTTCATCAAAATGTATTTATAATTTTATTTATGATAGTAAAAACGTCCAACACGAAAACATTTGTCTTATTGGTTTGATATATACGGGTGTCTATAGCAATTCTCGGTGGGATTACGAATGACATTATCGCTTTCTTCTAAGTCAAATGATTATTCACAGTAAATCAGTGATCAAAAGTTATGTATTAGTCGTTAAAATGACTTTTCGTTTTGAATGAATAGTTGTCTTGTATTCCTCTTTTGAATGAATCGATTTTTTTTATGTATAGTTAATGACCAAACTAAACCAAATCGTAACTGATTACAATTAAAACAGTAAATCTATATTATAATTTGTTTGGTTTGATTTTGATGATATGAAAATCAATTAAATTGGTTCGATTTTGATTTATATCAATAACCGTGAACATCCTCACTTGTCTTAACAATTCAGAATAAAAATCTCAATAGTATATAGTAGATTATGAATAAGAAGGGCTTAGAGCCAAAGAGAGATTAAAAGTCTCGGTTGTTTTCATTAAGGTTAAAATGTCTTAATTTGAGCAATATCTGAATAATTAAGGTGTTATTTTTTAATTTGAATCATAAATAATTAAGATTATTTTTTTCAACATTTTGCATATGTATACTATATACATTTGTAAATATAATAAATTTAGAATTCAAATAAAAAAGTAATTAGATATTAGAAAAATATTTAAATATAAAATAAATTATTATTTTGTATTTAAAAAATGACAAGTGATAGTGGAGATGTGTTGTAGTGATGGTATCGGTGATAGTTGTGATGGTGAATTTGTTTGATGTTAGTAAGTGGTGGAGGCCAAATATTGTTTGATGGTCAATGATATGTTGGTGATAGCAATGAGCCGCGGTGCTAGTTGTGATGATACATCGAGTTGGTTAGAAGTAGGAAATGGTCATAGTGATGGTAGTGATTGACAGTGATAGTTCGTGACAAACTTATATACTAAAACGGGACACTTGAATATGCTATCTCTTAATAAAAGTAGATATTTTATGTATATGTTTTTTAAATTATGGAGTAATTAGCACACATAATAAAAAGGTTAAATAGTGCATTTGGTTGGAGATCAATTCTCATTTAACCTCTTTTTTCCTTCTTGTTTTTTTTAGTGATGCACCATATTCTACAAATTTCAGATTCGTAAATGGAGTGAAGGAGGCAGTGGCAGTGACGATGACATCGATGAAAGTACGTATAATATAATTATAATGATTGAGATGGTGGGTGTTAGTGTGACATTTTAATATCAATGAAAATATGTCATATGTATGTAACATTATGTATCATGTTATGTCTATTGGTGGACATATTTGTGCGTGCCTCTTTACTCTTGATCAATTGTGGAAGAAAGTGGTCATTAGTTGTTAGTAACTTATGGAACTACCAAACTCTTCATTTTACCCATTATTCTACCTCTTTATTCTTGTAATGTATGTAACCTATAGACCATTCACTTTCCCGATTAACTACCCCATTATCTTCATATTCATTAGAAGGAAGATTTCACGATCTCCTATAAATAGTGATCGTCTCCTTTGAGTTGTAGACAACAAGAAATGTACATGAAAATATAAAGAAAAAAAGATTAGTATTATATTGTGTATATTGAGTTGATATAGTGAAAGAGAGAGTTGAGACAAAGAAAATATTATATGTCTTCAACTATATTCACTATATAAAATGGAGTAATTATATGTTGAAATATGTGTTCTTTTTGTGGAGCTTTGGACTATTCAACTAATCCGGAGTTGTTTAAGTTGTATGATGTTGTTGAGCTGTTGTATCCAGGAGGAGACAAGTCAAGAGTAATACTAATGGATCAGTGTAAATTATGTGGCAGTGGGTTGGAATCTCCTTAAAGAGAGCGAGATATCCGCCAATCAGACTAATGATTTATTTATTCATTTTTGTCATTTTTATTTTCAATTGTAATTTATTGTATTTGTGGTACATCACACTAACAATAGGTGTGGTATCAACTGAAAAAAATGGTTGGGAACAGTGATAGTATTTAGTAGTAGTTGTGATGACAAAGATAGTTGGTAGTGATGACTGGCGGTTGGCAACGATAGTGGCGGCAACAATGACTGCAATGACAAAGATGTTAGTAGTGGCTAGTGTTGCAGATAGAGTAAGATAGAGTAGCAGTGAAAAATTATCTACACAAAAATACCTTCCAATGAAATTAAGATTTTATTCAAGATCTTAATAATTAAAACTCATTCAAGTCAAACATTTGTTTAAATCTTAATGTAAGCAAATACACTAAATACCTAATAATTTAAACTTCTATTAAGTGCAAATAAATAAGGTCTAAAACTTATTTTACAAATCTTAAAATTGTTATTACGTTTTGACAAAAGCACATATTTGGATATAGGCATTGGTCAAACTACGCACACGAGCGAGCTTATGATAATGCTAAAATAGTCTGAATTTAAGTATGATTGAAATTCGTACATTTCTACCTGAAATTCAAGAAAAGTGATAAACTCCAACAATATGTGTATGAAATTGATTCAAAAATAATTGAACTTTTTGCTATATGTGCCTAAATTCAGTCATATGATATGTCAGATATTTTCTCGATCAAATTTAACTTCACGCACAAACATGTATGAAATTATTCTGAAGTAAATAGAATTGGAAACTTTTATGCATGGTAGATGTGGCTTATATAGTGATTTCAAAATCAAGTATTTGTATACTTCGACAGTTAAAGAATAAGAGAACTTGATCTTTATGTGGACTCTTTATATATTACTACTAATTTAAATTGAATTACATTCAAATATATGTAATTGAATTTTATACATTATCGATCTTGAATTCTAATTAGGTTATTTTTTTAGTTCTTTTTAGAACTTTCCAAGAAAAAAACATAAAGCAAATTAAAATGCACCTTTAACTTTGATCATGTCACTCAAAGTTTTTCAAAGTGAAAAAATGATAGGGGAATGATATATTTGATGCAGAAGATAACAATGAGACTTTCTATGAATCGATAGATATTTTTTTTTATATATATATATATATCTATATATATATATAAAGCAATATCATTTGGAACAATAAAAAGTTATAGTAGGATAGTAGGTATTTTTTCATTTTTAATTAAAAGTTTTCGTTCAAATTTTAAAACATAGTTGCTTTATTAAGCCCTGCAGGAAAAATGCAAACGTTATATGTATCTTAATCAGATTTTACAATACAATAATTTAGATGTCCTAAAATAAATACGTACATTCAGACTTCAAATAAAAAACCTTTTTAACAATTTATAAAACTTTTAATTAGGTGTAGTTATAATTCTAGAAATTCCACAATAGAAGCATGAGTCAAATTTTGTGCTTCATAGTTAAGTTGGTCAAAATGACAATTCTGTTTTGGAAGTAAAGTGAAAAACGATATAAAATCCATTTCAATCCAATTTTCCAAATACTTTCTCATGTAGGGTAAAAGAAAATGAGCTTTCACTTAACAATATTCTTGCATCTTAAGCTAGAGAAATACATAAAAGATGGAGCCTTTTTTTTTAAAAAAAATAAAATAATGGTGGTGTGTATTCAATTTTTTCTTATTATATATGTATGGTAACAAGTGAGGTGACCAAACGATAAAATTATTAATGTTGAATTGCTAGTAAAACTTGATTGAAATAACTAGTGAAAAAAGTGAGTATTGCATGAAGTAGAGTTCGAGAGTTTTAATTTACGAAACTTTTAAATAATAGCTAGTGACTATTCAAAAGAGGAAATACATAATTATACCATCAAAGTAAAATCTATTTTTAAAAAAAATATTTTAACTTTGCGGGAGTTCTAATACCCTCTTAAACAATTTTAAAGTATTGTAAATATTCCATTTTTTAACTATCCTCAATTGCAAAAAAAGAAGTGTAATCATGCACCAGTTTTAATTTGCCACGTATTAATTTTTATATTTCTTATTTTATTAGTTTCTTTTTCTCTTTCTTTATTCTCTTTCTTCTTCTTCATTAATCATTACCGTCCTCTGTTCTCTTTCTTCATTCTCTTTCTTCTTCTTCATTATAACCAAATTCTTCACGTACTGTTATTTTCTTCAATTTTTCGGATAGTCTTCATCACGTCACTATTATTTTATCATTTTCATCATTAATATTATCAAATTGCTGTTAAATCAAAAATAAAATTATAAATTAAAAATTAGTAATCATCTCCAATCTACAGTGTCCTTTTCAAAATTACAACAATTATGAAGCGAAACACCATTACGATGAAGGCAATGGAATACTATAATACAAATCGAAGAAGTTTCTTTATTTACATGCTAAAGAACTACATAACAATTTATTTTATTTTTTTAACAAAAGGAACAATGTTATCAAGGAGGTTTACAATTATTACTATATTAAAAAAAAAATAAGATCAAAAGAAGAAAAAGGAACAAAGAGAAGCAAGAAGATAAGGAAAGAAATGAGCGAAGTAAATGGGTCTCTAGAGAAAGGATAGTTTGTTCTTTGAAAAAATTGGGGAAGAAGATAATAAAATTAAAGAATTGAGGAAGTACAATAAAATAAATAAAAGAAAAGAAAAAAGAATATTACTAATTAAATAAATGTATAAATAAATATTTGTTTACTTTTTGATTCAGCTCACTCACTACCAAAGAGTGAACTACACTCTACATGCCATGTAGGCACGTAATGGGACGATAAATTTATTATAAATAACAATAAGGAGGTACTAGGACTCTCACAAAGTTAAAGTATCTTTTTATAAAATAGGTCTTACTTTGATGGGGTAATTATGCATTTCCACTATTCAAAATTGTGATTATGATGTGATACAAGTGAGGGATAGAGAGATATTTATCAAACATAAACCCCACGTTTTGTATAAATTTCGTCCCATGATGATTTATATATACAAATTGTTATTGTTACATGTAGGACTCTGTAATCACCGAGGGAAATCGTGAATCCTTCATAAATGGTTACAGTTTTGAACTTATCTTGATTGTTAATTATGAGGAAGTTTTGGACCATGAGACTTCAAAACAAAATCAACAAAAATAACGGATCCAAACCTTTTAGGAATATAGATAATTTTACCGCACAAACTCATATACTGAAATAGATATCATCTTAATTAATCGTGTTATGTCTTAAATATGTCATTAAACTTTTAGAAAAAGTTTATTTATGCCATCAGATAAAAGTTTGGCTCATTTATGTCATTACTATTAAAGAAAAGACTTATTCATGTCATTATTTTTTAACGGTGATTTTGCAAAACCATTTTTGACACGTCATCAATTTTTTAAATAAAAAAATCATAATTCTGAAAAAAATTGAAGTAAGTTTTTTTTTTAATTTTTTTTATTAAATAAACTGATGAAGTGGCCGAATTATAATTGGCCACATCATCGAATTTTTTAATAAAAAAGTTAAAATTCTGAATAAAAATTAAATAATTTTTTTAATTAAAAGAATTGATGACGTGGCCGAATTATAATTGGTCACGTGTCAAAATGGTTTTGCAAAATCACCATTAAAAAATAATGGCATAGATGGGTCTTTTTTTTAACGCTAATGACATAAATGAGCCAAACTTTTAACTGATGACATAAATAAGTCTTTTCTGAAAGTTTAATGGCATATTTGAGCCTTTTCCCTTAAATATTTAATAAAGATTACAAGTATTAAACTTTAACAAAGATTACAAGTATTAAACTTTAATAAACTTAAACGACAAAAACTATTGAAAGCATACTTTAGGGACTATTTTGAACTTAAGTCTCAAATATAGGGAGCAACATTGTCATTTTCTCATATACAACTTTTGGTTTTTGAAGATAGAGAATGGATGAATAAGAAAGCTTAAAGAAATTTTCTCTCCGTTGTAAAAGAGAGCGACTCGCAGAAGACCTTACACAGCAACAGCAAAATCCCATCCAATAATGGCGTCGATTGCAGCAGCTTCTACTTCCATGGCTTCTACTGCCGTTTTTACTACTCATTTATCACTTTGCTCCACCGCTAAAGCCGCCTCATTTTGCTGCTCTGCCCTACCTTATCTTCCACCCCGTGTTTCTGCTTCAGCCATTTCTACTTCCTTCAAATTCTCAGGTACTTTTTTCTGGAATTTTTGCTTTTCTCGAACTTATTTTGTTTTGTGAGTATTCTCTGCAATTTCAATTTATGTGATGCTGCTAATTTTTTGTGATTGTTTCAAAATCAAAATGTTTGCTATCATTTGATTTTTGTAACTTTTCATTGTCCTAATTTCGAGTAGTAGGATTAACTTTTAGCAGGTCATTGTTTTGTTCCATTTTTAGTTTTGTTATTATTACTCACTTAGGGTAGTGTATTAGTAAAAATAATGCATGTATTAGTTTTGTGTATTAGTAGGGTCGTTCGGCAGAGTGTATTAGTAAAAATAATGCTTGCATTAGTTTTGTGTATCAGTAGGGTCGTTTGGTAGAGGGTATAAAAATAATGTTAAATATAGTGTATTAGTAATGCTCGCAAATGCTGTATTAGTTATGCTTGCATAAATTATTGCTTATGCGTAAATTATTTCTTATACATTGTTTGGTTTGATGTATTATAAATAGTATGTATTGTATACAAATATTTATTTACAAATCCACAGTTATGGTGGAAAAGATGTAAAAGTACTTTTAAGAGGTAATTGGGTCTCCAATAATGCTAATAGATGTATTAAATCTAAATCCTTATAAATCCATGGTATTAGTATTATACTCCACAATGCACAATAGAGTGTATTAGTTATACATAACATGAACAAGGGATACGGGTGGTTTGTTAGGCGTATTAGAAAAAATAGTGTGTGCATTAGCTTTGTGTATTATATCATGATTGGTATACTTTTTTAGCATATGTATAATTATACACTGTTTGATATTAAAGTATGTATAGCTAATACATAGAAACCCATTGCAAAAGGTTTTAATGCATATATTAGTATGGTTAAAGACACATTTGCCCCTCTAACTTTTTTCACGTCATTTGCACTATATTTGTGGAAGTTAATTTTGTATACAAATATTTTTTTAAGTAATTATGCAATGCATGTTATTTTTAATACGTCAAACCGAATAGTGCATAAGAAATAGTCTCAGCATAATTAATGCAATCATAGCTAATACAAGCATTTTAGTAACTTATTTCGATTTTACTATTAGGTGATGTTTTATTTGCTAAAGTTATCGTATTTTTTATGGTGTTGCTAATGTTCTCCTCTTCATTCTTTTCAACACGATTTCTTTGCTACTATATTTGATTTGCATTCTTTTTTTTTATACTAGTCGTGTTTGTTTCTTTAGCTTGATCATGATGCATTTGGATTTGGACTATTTCACCACTTTTTTTCTTGTTGTCATTGATCATCAACTCTCTTAAATTTCCTCTCTGGTCATCGTGTTCTTGGTGTGGGTGTTGGGATATGAACTCCATGGATGAAAAGAAGTAAAATTTCGATTTGGTTTGGATGGATGGGGATGGGGGGTTTCTTATAGAGAAAAGATGCTTTCGGTGATTATATATATCATATATGTAGGGGTTTGGCTATAAAAAGGTAGATTCTACCGAGGGAATATAGATCGTAAAAAGGTATTTTTTTTAGAAAAATCTACACCCATTCTATTATGCGAACTCTACACTTACCCCCTTGTATTGGATTTAGATTCTGCCCACCACTATTTTTTTTGATATATTTTATCAAATAATTTATGTTTTTTTATTTATTTATGAGTTTTAGAAGATAAACATTTCAAAATTGTTTGTTCTTTTTAAAAATATAAGTTCTCAAACACGTGCAATACACGTGTAATACATGTTATATAATATAAATATTTTAAAAGTTCAAGAATTTGAATGAAATTTTTTAGTCCAAATAAAATATAATGTTTATAATGCATGCTTTAGCATTGTGTATTACTAATCCATGTGTGGTACACTTCTTCAACATATTTATAATTATACAGTGTTTGGTATTAAGGTATGTATCACTAATACATGAAAATCCATGATATAATATGGTGCAAATGGTTTTAATGCATACATTAGTACGGTTAAAAATACAATTGTCCCTTAAAACATTTTTCACATCATTTTCACTATATTTGTGGAAGTTATTTTTGTAAACAAATCTTCTTTTTAGAAATTATGCAATTCATGTTATTTTTTATACATAATAGTGCATAAAAAATAGTCTCAGTATAACTAATGCAATCATAACTCATGCAAGCATCTTAGTAATTTTTTCTTCTATTTTACTATTAGGTGATGCTTTATTTGCTTCCGTTACGTATTTTTTTATGGTATTGCTAATGTTCTCTTCTTCATTCTTTTCAACATGATTTCTTCACTACTTTATTTGATTTGTATACTTGTTATTTTTATACTAGTCGTGTTTGTTTCTCCAGCTTGATCATGATACATTTGGATTTGGACTATCTCACCACTTTTTTTTTGGTTGTCACTGATCATCGACTCTCTTAAATTTCCTCTCTGGTCATCATGCTCTTGTTGTGCGTGTTGGGGTATGAACTCCATTGAATGAAAAGAAGTAAAATTTAGATTTGGTTTGGATGGATGGATGGATGGGAGTGAGGGGTTTCTTATAGAGAAAAGATGTTTTGAGTGATTGTATATATCATATATGTAGGGGTTTGGCTATAAAAGGTAGATTCTAGTGAGAGAATGTAGATACTAAGGAGCTATTTCTTTTTACCCTTTCATAAATCTACACCCCTTGTATTATGCAAACTCTACACTTACCCCTTGTATTGGATTTGGATTCTTTCCACCATTTTTTTTGATATATTTTATCAAATAATTTATGTTTATTTTTTATTATGAGTTTTAAAAGATAAACATTTTGAAATTATTTGATCTTTTTTAAAATATTAGTTCTTGAACACGTGCAACACACGTGTATTCCGTTCTATATAATATAAACATTTTACAAGTTCAAGAATTTGAACGAATTTTCTTAGTCCAAATAAAAATACAATGTTTGTGTTGCATGCATTAGCTTTGTGTATGACTAATACCATGTATGGTACACGTTTCAACGTATGTATAATTATACACTCTGTTTGGTATTTAGGTATGTATAGCTAATACATGGAAGTTCATATAATATGGTGCAAGGGGATTTAATGCATGCATTAGTACGGTTAAAAATATAGTTGTCATTTTTCCCTTAAAACTTTTTTTTCACATCATTTTCACTATATTTGTGGAAGTTATTTTTGTAAAGAAATATTCTTTTTAGAAATTATGCAATTCATGTTGTTTTGTATATATCAAACCAAATAGTGCATAAGCAATAATCTCTGTATAACTAATGCAATCATTACTAATACAAGCATCTTAGTAATTTAATTTTCGATTTACTATTAGGTGATGTTTTATTTGTTTCAGTTATTGTATTTCTTATGGTGTTGCTAATGTTCTCTTCTTCATTCTTGTTAACATGATTTCTTCGCTCTTTATTTGATTTTATGTACTTGTTATTTTTATACTAGTCGTGTTTGTTTCTTCAGCTTGATCATGATGCATTTGGATTTGGACTATTTCACCACCCTTTTTTTTAGTTGTCACTGATCATCAACTCTCTTCAATTTCCTCTCTGGTCATCATGTTGTTGTTGTGGGTGTTGGGATATGAACTCCATTGAATGAAAAGAAATAAAATTTAGATTTGGTTTGGATGGACGAACGGATGGATGGGGGTGGGGGGTGGGGGGGTTTCTTATAGAGAAAAGATGCTTTCGGTGATTATACATATCATATATGTAGGGGTTTGGCTATAAAAGAGTGAGGGAATATAGATCGTAAAGAGGTATTTTTCTTTTTTTTTTTTAAAAAAATCTACACCCCTTGTATTATGCGAACTCTACACTTACCCTTTGTATTGGATTTAGATTCTGTCCACCACTTTTTTTTAAATATATTTTATCAAATAATTTATGTTTATTTTTTATTTATGAGTTTTAGAAAATAAACATTTCAAAATTGTTTGTTCTTTCTAAAGTATAAGTTCTGAACACGTGTATTCCATGTTATATAATATAAATATTTTAAAAGTTCAAGAATTTGAGCGAAATTCTTTAGTCCAAATAAAAATACAATGTTTATAATGCATGCATTAGCATTGTGTATTACTAATACCATGTGGGGTACACTTATTCAACATATGTATAATTATAGATTCTGTTTGGTATTAAGTTATGTATCGCTAGTTCATGTAAATCCATGATATAATATGGTGCAAATGGATTTAATGTATACATTAGTATGGTTAAAAATACAACTGTCCCTTAAAACCTTTTTCACATCATTTTCACTATATTTTTGTGGAAGTTATTTTTGTAAGCAAATATTGTTTTAGAAATTATGCAATTCATGTTATTTTTTATACGTCAAACCAAATATTGCATAAGAAATAATTTCCGTATAACTAATGCAATCATAACTAATACAAGCATCTTAGGAATTTATTCTTCGATTTTACTATTAGGTGTTGTTTTATTTGCTTCAGTTATCGTATTTTTATGGTGTTGCTAATGTTCTCTTCTTCATTCTTTTCAACATGATTTCTTCGCTACTTTAGTTGATTTGTATACTTGTTATTTTTATACTAGTTGTGTTTGTTGCTTCAGCTTGATCATGATGCATTTGGATTTGGACTGTTTCACCACTTTCTTTTTGGTTGTCACTGATCATCAACCCTCTTCAATTTCCTCTCTGGTCACCATGTTCTTGTTGTGGGTGTTGGGATATGAACTCCATTGAATGAAAAGAAGTAAAATTTAGATTTGGTTTGGATGGACGGATGGATGGGGGTGGGAGGTTTCTTATAGAGAAAAGATGCTTTCGGTGATTATATATATCATATATGTAGGAGTTTAGCTATAAAAAGGTAGATTCTAGTGAGGGAATATAGATCGTACATAGGTATTTTTCTTTTTTTTTTTAAAAAAAATCTACACCCCTTCTATTATGCGAACTCTACACTTACCCCTTGTATTGGATTTAGATTCTGTCCACCACTCTTTTTTCTTTTTTGATATATTTTATCAAATAATTTATGTTTTATTTTTTATTTATGAGTTTTAGAAGATAAACAATTCAAAATTGTTTGTTCTTTTTAAAAATATAAGTTCTCGAACACGTAACACACGTGTATTTCATGCTATAAAATATAAATGTTTTACAAGTTCAAGAACTTGAACTAATTTTCTTAGTCCAAATAAAAATACTATTTTACAAGTTCAAGAACTTGAACTAATTTTCTTAGTCCAAATAAAAATACTATGTTTATGTTGCATGTATTAGCTTTGTGTATTACTAATACCATATGTGGTACACTTTTTCAACATACACTCAGTTTGGTACTTAGGTATGAATAGCTAATACATGGAAGTTCATCATATAATATGAAAAGGTGCTAACTTGTACACTAAAGAATCTGATGTGCTTGTTGCTATCCTGTCGCAATGATAAAAAATTATTTACACATTTGTGATGACTTGAGTAGAAGCTTAAATCATTTGGTCTTAAACTAAAATATTGTTATACCTTTGACTGGGGAAGTTTTTGAGAAGCTAAGAAAGTTTTTCCTTCTGGTTTTGTAAAATCAGAGTTTGATCGATACTCATGCAGTATACTAGGCCTTTTAATTCTGCCATGCCTTGGTTTTTTTTAGCTTGCCTTTGGCCTAATTTACTGTGAGATTGGCTTGTTTAATTCTTTGGGTATGATGTCTTATCTTATGGCTGAAATACTGATTGACACAATTTGGTGCAAGTAACTCTTGTCATTTTACAGTTAGCTCATGTACTACTTAATTTTGATATAGGAGCTTCATATATCATGTGTTACTTCTGGTCTTTGATGTAGTTATTCAGTGGGTATTGTCCTTAGCTGCTTTGCATCCATTGCTATCTTAGAATTGACATCTGAAGCACTTTAAGGCTCCTTTCATCAAGGAATATTGCATCTGAAAATGGATAGCAACTCATAATTTGCCATTTCTTTCTCCAAAACTAAATAGGAATTTATTAGTATATATGGATACCTTTTCTGCAATGAAGTAGTTACTAGCCTTTTCTACTTTCCAATATCCTTTTCGATGAACTGAGATTTGATAATTTAACCTAGTTTTGGTAGATTCAGTAAGTACTTTTCATTTGTGCTTTCAATTGTTATTGAAATTTAAAGAAAAATCATGCTTCTTACCAAGGGAATAGGGTATCTTCGCAGTGTAAAGGAGAACCTCATTCACTGTGATGAAATGACTTTCTGTTGAATGGCTTAAAGTTAAGAGTACATCCCAGTCTTTACTCTAATGCACATTTTGTGCACAAATATTGATGTTTTAGTACCTTAAAGTTAAGAATACCAATGCCAATGATCATGTTTCATGGACATTGTGATAATACTGTGTATGTAAAACCAAAAGTTTGCAGTTAATCCCTGGCAAAAGCTGGAATTCTTTTCTACCTAGATTATAATGGTTTTATGCAGATAAGGTCCAGAGCGAATAACAGAGAACCTCTTGTTGCTGGCTTAACACTATTACTGACATAGTTACATTAAACCTTAAATACAAGTGACGATCATTGTATAAGTATGATGTTTTCTCTTTTCAAAGATAATACTTGCTCCTGTTGCTGTGCTTATAACTTATGTTAATGTCCTGTAACAGAATCCAAAAGGTCTTCGCTCCTCCAGGTTAAAGCATCTTCATCTGAAGAAACTTCTGTTGATACTAGTGAATTCATAACAGAGCTAAAAGAAAAGGTAAACTGGATTGGATGGCTTGTCACCTGAGAAACAATTGCATCTTCTTTGCTGAAAGTAATAGAGTCGTTTGGTAGTCGATCTCTCTTTTGTTGCATCTCTTGGAGGTTGACAAAGATCTAAACCTTGTTTTGTAAACAGTACATCACCATAGAGTGTGAGTTACTTATTCCTGCAAAATACTTATAGAGCACTACTTGTCAGTTTGTTACATATATAATGTCTTGAGGCTTTCTTCAATTAACAATAGGAGTAGATCATTGAAGTGAAACTCTATTAGTTAAATAGGACCATGTGATGATAACTTTGATATTAGATTTAGTGCAACCATAGACTTCTTGTTCTTTTTACCTTCATTAGAGTTCTCTTCATAGTTTTATCTGCTAAGGCTCTCTAGTTTGGGGTATGTAGTACACATTTTTGTCAAGTTGGAATATTTTCAAATGGAGATAATGTACATAAAAATACAATTAAATAATTATTAGAGATGCATTTTTCTTTACTGATTGGAGTAGATAACTTTTCCTTTTGATACGAGATTAGGATTTATCTATTTTTATCGTTTTTATGTTTATAAACAAATTTGTTTATGTCTTAACTCACATTGAATATCTGTGTATTGATTACAGTGGGATGCTGTTGAAGACAAGACGACAGTGCTACTTTACGGTAGTGGGGCAATTGTTGCAGTTTGGATATCTTCAATTCTTGTTGGTGCCATCAACTCAGTTCCTCTAGTAAGTAGATCAATGGAATAAGATAATTGTTTTACTTTATGACTGCTATAAGACTGTTCTGAGTCGTTTCCCTGCTATAGGTTTCTGAATTTTCATTTGTATGACAGACTGAGATCCTGTCTTTAATAGACCTCTTCTGTGATTTCGCCCAACCATCTGAGTCACTAATGTTTCTCCCCTTTCTGCAGCTACCGAAAGTCTTGGAGTTGGTAGGACTTGGATATACTGGATGGTTTGTCTACCGCTACCTTCTCTTCAAGGTAAGATTGCAGGATTAGGTTTCATGTTCTCTTAACAATTCAAAATTCTTCCACAATTTTTTTTTAAAATACTTTATATGTCATCTGTCAGTATCTTTATTTTTGAAGAGTGTGGATCATAGATGTTTTTATAGTGGACCATATAGTCTTGAAAGCACAATCTGAATATCCATTCGGCCACGCCTTAAAAGGTTGGCCTCAGGTTGCCACAATGCATTCATGGCCCGATTTTCTAGGTGGCCTGCTACCTTATTGTTTCCCATGCAGGTGTGAATTAATCTTCATAAACATTGTATTTTAGCAAGTCCATCCAGTTTCAAGGGGTAGTGTCTGTGGGTGAACCTATCTTAAGCTAAATTAATAAAAAGGGTGCTACGGCTTGGTTCTGATATCTCCCTCTACATCACATTCCTCCACGGTAACTCATCCTGTCGAACCAGCCAAAACCGAGATACTTCAATCTTCTCACTGTGCTGTCTATTTCAGTCTTATGGAGCATCTCTTAACCATGACAAATCTGAATTTAGCATCGATATGCCAACTAACATTTCTGCAGTATTCCCTGTTGGTCTGTAGTGTATCTCATATTGTGAGATGAAACGACCATGTGCATCATGAATAAAATGTTCCGAGATTTTGAAATAACTACACAAAAAGAATACATGACTACTGCAGAATTGTGGTGGTGTTTGCATGGAGATGCAACAACTTACAAGAGATTTGAATTTATTTGTTCTTGCTTACAGTCAAGTAGAAAAGAATTGGCGGAAGACATTGAGGAATTGAAGAAGAAGGTTGCAGGAAGTGAATAAATGCATATAGTTTGACGTCAAATTCACGGTGAACGAATTCCAGCACCAATGCAAATGAACTGTAAGTTTCTTGTACAAGAGGCAAATGTTCATGTGAAGTAAGAGTAGGTTTTGATGTATTTTTATTTATCTTAGCAAATCTTCAAAAGAAAATTCTATGTTTCACTTTCATTTGATAGTGTTATAAATCATAGTCTGTTTCTGCATCTTGTTACACCATATTGTTTTCTGTAAATGAGGCTGTCAGTTAAGCCCCCGAGGTCTAGCTCGAGTGGCAAAATGTGGAGGATTTGTAGCTTAGGTCACAGGTTCAAGCCCCAAACCATGCAAAGCGAAGCTCAGTATTTAAGTGGAGAATGGTAGAGCAACGGACGCATTATCTACCGAGTTTAGAAGACTGTGATTGGTCTAATGGGCGGGTTGCATGCAGATTTCTCGGTTATAAAAAGAAAGGTTGTCAATTAAGTGCACAAGGCAAATGAATTTTTGAAATGTAGTACATGGTTATTGCCAAAAATCCAATGCAACAAGGCTTTGGAGAGGTTGTTTTCGATAGAACCTCAGGTCAGATATTACATTCGAAGCAAGTATGAAAAATGAATGTAGTACGAGGCTTTAGAGAGGTTATTTTTGACAGATCCTGAGCTCAGGAAGCATATTCAAAGCATATATGAAAAATGAATATAGTAATGAAGAAGTCATGTTGAAAATAATGTAGAAAAAACCCATAGTAATAACTATTGACATGATAATAGAAGCAAAGAAACACGAAATAACTAGTAATAATAAAAATCTAAGAATTTTATACTATAATTAAAGCATGAAGACCTTTAGAAATGTTGATTGATTTGTTTGCTCTTCATTAGAGGACTTTATAATTAACAAAATTGTCACTTTACTATTTTTCTCGAATAATTATTATCTTGATATATTAGAACTTTGTAATTAATTAATCTCTTACATGAAAATACCTTCTCCAAATAAGATTCGTGTGCCATCTACAACACTTCTTTTTTGTCACTATAAAATAATTCTCCTTTTACGTTGAGGAGTTCCTTTTGTTTGTTGCTAAATCTTATTAATTTTGTACACTTTCAATTTCTTTTGGTCCATTTAATGTAGGACACTTTTTAATTGCGGAGTGTTATTATTATTATTATTATTATTATTATTATTATTATTATTATTATAAGACAAGACGAATTATATTAGGAAATCTTTTAGCACTTTAAACTCTTTTAAAATTAGGATTTCTTTAGATATAAAAAATAAAGAAGGAAAAAACTACTAATCAACTCTTTTGAAATTAGGAGTTCTTAGAAATAAAAAAGAAGGAAAAATATTCATACCATTTACGCTTTATAGTTTAAAATAATTATATTTTATCTCACTAATTAATAATTGCACATCAGATTTTAAGTTAAATACATGTATATTTGCTTTCACATACATTCTCAAATACAAATATATAGGGAGAGCAGAGAGAGAGAGACGGCGAGACATGTGAATTCATTGGTATACAATGTACCTGGAACAAATTGCACTTATTTAACTCATTTATTCAAAATACATATATCTAAGGATCGAAATATGACATAAATAATAATTCTGAAAACACATAAGAAGACACGTAATTAGATTCTAAACTAATGAAATTTATGTTTGTTTATTAACTTGTGAGGGACTTTGATTGACAAGTTTACAAAGATAACATTCATTTTATCATTTAAATAAACATTGATCTAATTTAACACTAATATTTTTTTTTCTAATAATTTGATTTTATATATATATTACTTAACGCAATTTTTTTTTTTGTATATATATTTGTTATACTTAACACGATATACATGTGCGGAACACATACACTTAAGAAGTAATATTAAATATTAATATTGATAAAGAAAATTAGACAATGCTCGATAGCAACTAATTAATCTTCTATCATAATCATCAACTTTTATATCCTCTTATCTAAGATCATGTTTTCAGTAAGTTTCAAGTGCAATGTGTTTTGTCTAATTATCTTTCCTCAATTCTTCTTTGCCCTTCCCTCTTCAAACCCACCATAACCAACCTCATATCTTCTCATGCATTTGTGATATGTCTACACATCCATCTCAACGTACTCATTTTCGCTACTTTGATGATTTTATCTTTAAGACGTGTGATATTTTGACCGTTAAATAATCCATCCAACACAACAAGATTGATCCAACATTCATTCTATAAAACTTACTTCTAAGTTTTGGTGGAACATTCTTATCACACAAGACACAGAATGCGAGTCTCCATTTCATCAAATCCGGCTCCAATATGATGTGTAACAACATCATTAATCTCCCCATTTCTTTATATTGTTGATCCAAAATATTTGAAACTTCCTCTTTTAACTTGCACTCAAAAAACTCTATTTTAGATTGAATTTTCTTCAGATTGTTTTGATCCAAAGTACTTAAGTTCCAGAATTCGTGTCCAAAAACACTATTTTAGGTTTGTCAATCTGGAACCTAAATTCCAGAATTCGTGTCCAAATTTCTAGCCTATAGTTAATATATTGGTTAGGTCCTATATAAGATGGCTCGGTTGATTTGGTTCGATTTTACATATTATCGGATCGATTTCTCTTTTTTTCTAAATATGCTATACAAATAAACAAACAGGTAAATATTTTTGTCTTTTCGGTTTATAATTTTTTGTTCCTTGAAGGTTCGATTTTCAGTTTAACTGATTAAAAAAATGCTCATTAAACAATTATATGATTTCTTCAACAATTTGGCGCGAAAAGACAATAATGTAACTTTATAGAATGCTCATAAAATAGAAATAATGATAATAATTTTTTCCAATTTTAAAAAACAATATCAAAATAATAACTCGATAATTTTTTTTTAATAAAACTGTTAAGAATCCAATAACCCAATAACATGTTTTTCAATTTGATTTGCTGGTCGATTCGATTTTAAACAATATTAAACTAATAACTCATTTTTTTAAAAAATAAAAATTCTAAAGAATCCAAAGCATATTTTTCAATTTGATTTTAGTACTCTTCAAGGCTGTGTTAAACATGTCTTGCAGACGGAAAACAAACCATTTCGTTTAGTCTAGCATAAAATTTTAGGTCAATTTTTAAGCGCTTTTTGATAAAATAAAAAAATGTGTTTTTAACATCTTATTTTTAAGCTAAAAGTCAAAAATAAATTAAAAATCATAAGTTATACTCGTTCGACTTTTGACTTATAAAAACTAAAAGCTACAAACTCAATCAAACCAAAAGCTAGTATAAACTCTAAAAAAAATTTAAAGTACACCAAGGAATAGCTACAAATTCGACCAAAAACATTTCAGAAGTAGCAAAACCATCCAGAAAAGTGCAAATAGAAAAAATAATCATATAGAAGTAAAAATATATATTCATACAGAAACCTAAAGATCAGAAAGAAAAAATATATATTCATACAGAAACCTAAAGATCAGAAAGAAAGAGTAAGTCAAGAACTGTAAGAAAAAATCTAGATTCTGTCGATGTCTTCGTCCTCAAACTCGACATAATCATCATCAGGGGCGTCATCCTCTTCCTCCAATACATTAACACCCTCATTCAGCCTAAAATTCTCCGGTAACTCTCCATATGCCTTCAACAGCCTCGCCTCATCTGGCATGTACTTGAGAATAACATCATCCTGAAAAACAGTCCACAAACATACCAAGTAAATTAACATAGCGATCCCACTTTTTCAATAAAATAACTAGTTCCAATACTGAATTCAATTCGAAAGACTCGTAAATTCTAATTCAACTAGACAAGTAATTGATCGGTAATTCATTATTAGCTGATAAAATAACAAAAATCATGTAACTTCACAAAAAAAAAAAATACTCCAAATCCAATAGCCAAACAATATTATTCGATCAATTCACACAGGCATTGCAATTCATACAATTTGAATGACAGAGACAATCATAATGTGTACCTGAAAATCACGAAGACCAAGTAGAACGACATCACCAGAAGAAATCCAAACTTTTTTATGCATCTTACCACGAATATGGCAAAGACGTGTAACTCCATCAATACAAGCAGCTTCACATCTTCCATTACCCAACATGCGTTGTATCTGACCGTATTCTTGTCCATCTTCTTTGAAGATCAATTCTCTCCTCTCATCATCAGCTTCATTCTTCCCTCTCTTCCTGTTCTTACCTCCTTTTCCCTTATTCTTCGGCATGATTCGAAAAAAAAACCCTAATTAATCAAATTGATTTCGTTTTCTATCTCTATCGGTTATTATTTATACAGAGAGGGAGGGCACGATTTTGGTGTTCTATTTTGCCCAATTTGAGTTAGTGAAGGAAAAGGAAAACTATTTCCTTAAATCATCAAATTTAAAAATAACTTTTGCATTTTAAACTGCTCCCTTTGTCATGTTGCGCTTATCAAAAGCTAATTTGACTAATTTCAAAAGTAAAATTATACCACATTAATTTAATATTTTAAACAAAAAAAAAATTAGATATTCTAAAACTATATAAAAAGTAATATAAATTATAATTTTTTGCATATTAATATGATGAAAAAATGCGTCTTAAAATGTTGGTCAAAGTTTTTATAGTTTGACTCTAGAAATAGATGACAAATAATACCGGACGGAGGGAGTATAAGATTGGATTGATATTTTTTTTTTTAAAAAAAATATTTGTTCTTACAAATAGGAAAAACGACTTACTTGTACGACAAGTAAAGTGGGATGATAAATACTAAATTTTAATTTTTTTTTTTATATCCTTGTTTATGCTTGTAAATTATTTGGAGAAAATGTCATTAAAAATTATTTTTTCAAGTTTCTTAAAAGAATAATTTAGGATAAAAATGATGGAAATCAATTAATAATGTGTCGATATATTAGAAAGTATTTCTTGGTATATATTATATGATATCGAATTGACAAGTATTAATCTAAAAAAATATTGGTATATCAAATGAAATTGTGTTTATTTTCAAACTAAAAAACCATTTTTAATAACTTAATAATTTTGAAGTTGATGTCTAGTCTTCAAAATCACCATCATGAGGGTACTCAACATTCGTGATAACCTTGTTTTTACTTTTTTTTTTTTGGCCTCAACTATACAAATTTCACTACCAGATGGATTATCTCTTTTAGATTATTCACTTTTGGTAGAAGGGGTCTCAAAGCATTCAATTCAAAATTTGGTCTTTCAACAAACAATTGGGCTATTGACATCGATATTACATTTCATTAAACGAGGACTCTTTTAGAGAGTATTATCCAAAACAATTTTCCTACTCATAAACGATTTTGCGTGTATTGTTAGAAATGATTTTGAAAAGAAAAAAAATAAAAACGAAAGTAGTTAATAAAGATGACGAATCCTTTCCTTGATAAAGATGACATGAAAAAAGAGAAAAAAAAAAAAGAGTGCAACAATGTATTAATACAGAAGAAAAATATGTTGAATGACATTTAGTTGGTATCGTACACTAAACCAATAAAATAGGTCTAGAATATTCTTGTTTATAAAAAGTTGTCATATTTGTAGTTAAAATGTTAATCTTGTAAATTAAAAAAACTAAATTTAGTCTTAAATTGAACATTCTAGTGATTTTTCCAACAACAAATAAATGTCAACGAATTTATCGCATGATTATCTATCACACAAAACGAATCATAAGTGAAATGGACAGTAGAAAGGAATTCCAATTCACACATAGCAAACCCAATGTTTACCATTCAATTAGTGGCTTCACCTCATGAACATTTACTAAGAAAGAACATTGTTAATCAGTAGAAAGGATTTTGATACACACACACAGAGCCAGATATAAATTATATACCTGTCTATAACATAACAGGGCATAAGAACGTTAAAAATCAAATAACCTATTCACAATGTTCACCTCTGTGCCTTGTATTGCATTAAAACAGGGTCAGAACAATCAAACATTTCTCACTCACTGAATTCCATTTACATCCTTTCTCATGTTTTATAGAGCACAGGGATAAAACTACTATGGTCAAAAGGATAACATTACGAAACGTTTTAATACCTACGGCAGTTAGTACCGACACCTACACGTTACACTTCTTTTGCTTGATCAAAAGCCAAGAAAAAAGATCGGGAATCGGGAGGCTCAGCTAATAAGCAAAACAACAACAGTAGTAATTGAAATGGTAGGAGGAGAGAAAAATCAGTGCCTGATAGTAAGTTCAGCCCTGAGATGGAGTACGCCTTTAATAAAATAGAGACTGTCCTCAGCCATGAAAGAAGTCCAGGGTATGGCGAATAAATTGCGATAGCCAACTGCCTTACCCCCAGTAAATGTATAGTTTCCCTTGTATTTGCTGACATACTCCTCTGCTAGTGTTGTCCTCGCAGCAAATTCATAATCGACTGTAAATGAAACTGAACCCTTTTCCTGCATTCCCAAAAAGAGACCAAAACAATGGAAAGAGCTTTGCTGATCCATGTTGCAATGTGCGGACAGGAAAAACCCTTGTCCACCCAAATGAAAAGCTTGAGAATATACTCTCCCAGATGGAAAAAGATTAGCACATTCTTCCCGCTTAAGATCTAAGTAGACTATACATTGTTGGCGTGGAAGTTCAAACTCAACCACCTTAACAGGCCGATACTTGTATGCACGCTCGACAAAACGACGACTGGTCGAAGCTGATTCTTCTGCAGCTTGAGTTCGTTGGCGGTGTGGGGCCTCGGCTTTAAAAAACAGGGCCTCAAGCACTAGTTTGGATGCAAACTCATGTTCAAAGTCATTACATGTAAGAACCTTCCTAAGTTTCCGGCAGCTCATGAAAGGAAACCGGATGCAGCGACCAAGTCTTGAACTAAGAATTTCTCGGCGTTCCTCTATCAAGGGATAATGAGCCCTTGTCCATTTCAAGACAAAGTCATATACTGCATCTTCTGATGCTACCTGAAGGTCATCACTGGACAAAATTGCCTCAATACCAGCAAGAGGCAATTTCATGACCTCTTCTTGGAACCTGCCGAAGATGAATGAACTGATTAAACAAGCACAAGCAAGTACCAGATGTTTCAATAAAAAAAAATGTTTAGTAATGTAATCCACATCAATTCTTCATACAAGATGAAAAAGCAACATGTTACAAAGTTCATGACATATTGCTCTTATCAAATTGAAATGAATTACATTACTTACATTAGTGGTTATGCATTGAAACAATTATGTAGTTTAGTTTATTGACAACCTTCAGATGTTGAAACTTAAATGAAAATTTTATGCATAGGTATATAAATCAATGGTGTGGGTTTTGTCATATTTCTTCTTTATAATTGCTAAGTCAGATTCTTACATTACAACTATTAGGTTTTAAAAGCTCACAAAGTTCCCAATATATTACCCAAATGTTATAGAAAAGGTTCCAGTTTTGCTTACCAAATACATATTACTGAAACAAAACTTCGAACCATCTGCTGAAATTGGCCGAAATAAAATCCGGTAGCAGAAATATTTGACAAAGATAGAGAAAAATGGGCATACTAAACAATGGTTTTATGGACTTAATTATCATTGGTGTGCATACAGCTGTTTTGGATAACAAACTAAATAACACAAGAAAAAGGAAAAGGGTAAGCATAAAAGGAACTAACTTGGTTATATCTTTGTATCTTGCAGCTAGGAATTGTTTTGCTGCATCAGTCAATGGCCGAACTGCATCAGCCATCAGGACACTAGAAGGAAGCTCCAGATACAGCAAGGCTGACTCCGGAGTCATAGGCAAATTACACAGTAGCCTGCTGCAATACTTCATGCAAGATGCAACCTCAAACTTGTCAGCAGCCATGAGCACGTCAAGCAATCCAGGCGCTGTATTTGTAGTCAACATATTTCTATACATAAATTTCAGGAGCTCCGTCAATGCAGCTTCCTCTGCTCCATGGGAACAAATAAAAGAAAAAACCATTTTTTGTGTGAGATCTGATACCGACTTTAAAGCCACTTCATATGAAAAACAATATTTGATACACAATCATCAAATCCAGAAGTCCAGGAGAAAAATATTATAGAACACTTGGGGTCGTTTGGTAGAGTGCATTAGAAAAAATAATGCATGCATTAGCTTTGTGTATTAGTAGTACCTTGTTTGGTACATTTATTCATGCTATGTATAACTAATGTTCAATCGTGTATTAAGGTGTGATTTACTAATACCATGAATTTTCAGGTATTAGTAATGCAAGGGTTTTAATGCATGTTTTAGCTGGTTGAAGACACCATTGCCCCTCAAAATATTTTTTACATTTTTTTCACCATAATTATGAAGGGTATCTTTTTAATAAATATTTTTATGCGGTGCATGTTTTTTTTAATACAATAAACCAAACAAAGCATAAGAAATCATCTATGTATAATTGATGCAAGGCGCAAGCATAGCTAATACATACATTTTTAATACAAGCATTACTAATACTCTATTTACCATTATTTTTATACACTCTACCAAACGACCTCTTAAAGTATGACACTACAAATATTTCAATTCCCTATGATTTGCAAATTCCTCACATTCATGACGAACAGGAAAATGCATTCAGACTTTGTCAAGTTAATTTCTACTAAAGTTCATTGACCATTATGTAATCAAGGTCAAACAACAGTGCACATGACATACCTGAAGCATTGATCCGTAGAGTTACTTGTCTTTGCTCAGACTCTCTCATCCCATTTGAGAAGAGCTGCATAAATTGCACGATAAAGCGGGTTCAAACTTCAAATACCAATTCTAGAATCTAGACTGTGCATAAGCAGCTTACACTTGAAACTGAATGTTTACCTTGTAGAAGAATGGACTCTTTGCTGCTAAAATGGGGGAGCTAATGTTTAGTGTTTTAACTCTCATAACCCTTGGAGAATCACAATTCCAAGTTGAATCATCACTATTAGCAGCTTCATCTCCTGCACAGAACACATAACATGGTTTATCTATCTTTTCCGGCCCATGCCACGCCACACCACCCTTCTTCACGACTTCATTGAAGACAGAAGATAATAAAACTGCACTCCATAATCACGAGTCACTAATTATAAAGACCATTAACAAAATCTTCTTTAAGTTCACTCTTCTGTCTTTCCTTCTGTCAGATAATTAAGCTCTATACAAAGAATCTAAGCACAAATTTTATCGCATTGTACTACGAGGTTTTCTCTTCAAAGGAAGCAAGACATTCACATTTTATTTTCTTTAAAACAAATGCTAACAAAACCAGCAGGAGTAATATTATCTCCAACCAATCAACAAATTTACTTACTGAATAGAAAATAAAATGTCCGCTCGAGCAATATGATCATCAAACAGACTCGGTCTATCCTAGTTACCCAATAAAGAATATATCCAGTCGGAAACACACTGAAAGCTAGAAACGAAAGATGTTTTATTTATAGCGTCGTATCAGGACCAGCTTGCTTTTTTTAGCATTGTACCTTACTAATCCACCAGGTACCATTAGAACCAAGGCTTAGATAGATGAGAATAATCACCTAACCTTTTTTTGGCTCCACTGGATTTAAACCTCAGTATCCCATGGTCCACTCCAACTTCACTGGTAACTCGAAGAAACATTTCTTGTCTGGGTTACAATATTATACCAGGTTTGATCTCCAAAAGTACTTTCATCAAATATTTATTCCACTATGTGAATATAACCAACAGAAGCTATTTGCAACACAGATACATGCCCAGAATAGTTCTAGCATGCAACTCAAATTACTGAATTTGTCAAATGAGCAATCTGATTTCCTCGTGCAAGCTAGAAAAAACGTTTTTTTTAAACAGGTAACTTATGGCTTAAGCTAGAAAGAACAGTTTAAATCCCTCACATACATTTCCTCTAAATGAACCTAAGCATAATAAAGAAATCCCTTTAAACCTACCACCCTGAGAGCCAAACTGATCCATGACATTTGGGGTAAGACGACCATTTTCGGGGTGATATTTCTAGGGGTTAGCCATACCCAGGTCTTCTATATCTCATGAAATTGCAATCATGTTTCGTTTTTGTACCCTTCTATCTGAGAAAAATGGTCAGATTAGCATTGGGAGTTGTATAGAATTTTTTATAACAAAAGAGAGTCTTCAAGTGTCATAAGAGTTCCCAGGGAAATAGGGACTAAGGAAATGAAATCTAGAAAGTAATTTATTTATAATAATAATACCTGAGTTTGGCTCTTCAATCATTGCAACAACTGCTTCATCCTGATTCTCGTTATCAGCATCTTCACTATCAATTTGATTACAGCAAATTATCTGATCTTCAGGGCATGCTGTGATATCCAAAGCTGCAAACGAGTGGTACATGTCTGGTTATCATCAGAAAAACCCATTACAGCATAAGAAAGAGCAAAATTCCAATCACTATGCATAACATTTATAGCAAGGGAAGAAAGTGTATATTGTTCATCCCTTGCCGCCATACACCCAACCTCCCCTAAAATGAAATGATTACAGAAGGAAAATATTAGCAGCTGAAGTCTCATTGTAAGCAACTGCGGCACGTGATATGCTTAAGTTTAACTCCGTCACGATTTCAAACCACAAAAGCAGAATATGCGAAAACTTCAATTCAGCAATATGACACTTTGACTAACCATAAAAAACACATACTATAAAAAAAAGAAGGTAATACTCTGAAACATGTACAAGTCAGTGTAATATGATGTTCATGTCATTTAATCAAAATCTCCCTTAAAAAGTTAAACTATAAAGTTCATAATAATATCACAAGGAAAAGCTGAAAAACTATTTCCAATGTACAAAACAATTTTTGAATGATTGAGTTCGATGCCAGCGTGCACAAAAGTTAACCAATGGAGACAACCTACAAAGGTCCAAGACGACTCATGAGTATTATTGCCAGGATAAATGTAACCGACAAACGTCGCAGAAGGCGGTCATATTTGAGTGTTTTGACGGGAATTTAAGCCTGGTATTACACTCAGGCACCCTCTCAAAACTTTCCACATAAACAACCAATAATGTCCAAAACAGCTTACCGACACCTCAACTATTCCAAACCAGCCATCTCCCACTATCTTTTTTCTCTTTTCCATCGTCATTTCTTCCCTTTTCCCCGAGGAAACCACAATCCAAGAAAAAAACTTAAAAAATCACAATTTTAAACCCCAAAAAACCCAACTTCCCTTGCAATTTTGACTCATTCAACAAAATCAAATACCTCACAAGTTCCGATAACCGTGATAAATCGGGTAAACAAACACTTAAAACAACCCAATTAGAAACACCGTAGATTCACGAAAACTAACCGTTTTCCTTCCTGAAATCCTCACGTCGGCGCTTGCGATTACGAGCCCAATCGGCTAAGCTACTGCAGCCGCCGTTGGAACTAGAACCACCGGCAATTGAATCTCCAAGGATCTCGATCCGTAGAATACGATCGGAGAAGTTGACGTCGTCGAAGGCAAAGGCGAAATCGGGTTCCCCGGTATGGGTAGGGGAGTATTCCGGGTCCATGACCGCCGTTCTCGGGTCGAATAGGTCCAAATTCTGATCCTTCATATCCTTTCTACGAAAACCCTAAAAGCTTTGTTTGGTTTTTGGGAGAATTCAGAGTTATGGCGTTTGGAGATAAGACATATGGATTCGAGTCGTTGAAGATGAATTTAAAACTAGTGAGAGAAGAAAAAATTAATAAAAGAAGAGAGAGAAAGAGCAAAAATAGCAAATTTTTTTGAGTATATACACGTATTGGTGGGTTCATAATTATATCATGAAGGAAAGAGGAATATAAAGCAAAAAGCTTTTTTTCCCCTTTTTTTGTTGAAAATTTTCAAAAAATAACATTGTTTGAGGTCTAATTATCAAATATAATTATAGTTTTGATAATCATTCAAAGAAGTACGTTTTTAAAATTTATTCAGTATCGCCATGACAGATAGAAAGCAAATTTCAGAAACTGATTCATTTAGAGAATTTTAAAAGACAATAACTGATGCAGAGCAAAAACTGACACGCACAATGTACTTTTAAAAAGTTGATCTTTGCCTGATATAGAGAGTACTAAATCGGTAAATATTTGTTAAATCAAAGAGTTTGAATTCAATGAAAATCATCACTCAGAAGCTTCGTCGAGATGGTCTATTCAGAAAGATTCAAAGTATTCAAATGGAAGATAACCTAGATAATGATCATGAAGGAAAGAAGAACTTAATGAAGAAAAAAACCCTTTTGTTGAAATTTTTTTGATGTCTTACATTACTAAATCAACTTTGAACGCCATTCCGGCTTACTCCATGCAATTCTTTATTCTTCCAAAAAAAGTTTGTAACACCATCGATAAAATCCAACGTGATTTCTTATGGGGTACGACTGGTCATAAAAAAAACGTATGCATTACGTCTCCTGAGAGAAGGTCATTTCACCCAAAACATCTAGTGGTTTAGGGTTACAAAGCGCCGATATCAAACATAAAACTAGTCTTACTAGCCTTGCCTGGCGGTTCTACCTTAATCCAACCTCCCTTTGGGCCAGCATCCTGGTCCATAGATATCACTCTAGGGCTACAAAACCTTCCAAATTCTTCATCTAGAAGAACATTCTCATCGGAAGGGATATTTCCTCTCAAGCTATAGCCTGGAACCCTGCGTCTGGCACCTTTATTAACATATGACATCATTGATGGATTCCCGAAACTCCTCCCCTTAGAACTGTCCTCCATGGACCTTTAAAGAAAGGTGAAGATTGCCTCAACTTAGCTTCCTTTTGGAATGGAGAAGGTTGGGACTGGTCGAGAATATCTTTTGAACTGCCAGCCCCCTTACTTATCCAAGCCTCCAGTATTAGCCCTAACAATGATATGGGTGATCTTGATAAACCCTACTGGTCCCTTGATAGCAATGGTATCTTCTCCAATAAATCTGTCCAAAAGCTCATCTCTCCTATAAACCAATACAATTTCGCCTTTTATTGGATTTGGAATCTTAAAACCTTGGAGAAACTCAAAATCTTGCTTTGGTTGTGTTCCCAAGGTGGTTTGCCCATAAAATTCTATAAACACCGCATTGGAATTGACACTAACCCTAACTGCCCGGTATGTCATCTCACTCATGAAACCATCACCCACATCTTCTTCGACTGCCATATTGCCCGCAAGTTTTGGCTAGAGTTATGTATCAACGTCTCTCATATCACAACGCAACAGGACCATTGGCTCTACACCCTTAAGAACCTAAACCCTCCTTATGACCAAAGCTTGTTCATATGGATGGACCTAATGCCTTTTGCTCCATGACAACTTTGGCTTAACAGAAACCACAACACCCATAACGGGAAAAGTGACTTTCCCCCTAAATCTTTGATAATAAATAAAACCATTGAATTTATCACCTATAGTCACTTCCCCAGTAATCATAATGTTGTATTGATATTTATGTCAAATGGTTTCCTCCCCCTACTGGTTTTTACAAGCCCAACACGGATGGGGCTTACTCAAAACATAAAAGAAGGGGCGAAATTCGTGGTGTCATTCACAACGCCGCTGGAAATGGGATACTGGATTTTTATAAAAGAAGTTGTCATCATAACCACACTATGACTGTACTGGAAGCCCTCCAAAATGGACTTACGATAGCTCTATCTTATAATTTAATGCCTATTGAAGTCGAAACGGACTCCGTCGAAGCCATTGAACTATTAGAAAATCTGCAACCAACTTACAGTTCTATTGTTTTGCAATGCAGGTCAACATTGAAGAAGTTGGAGAATCCAATAATACACCATAGCCTACGGCAAGGGCACAATGTAGCTGATGTTTTGTCCAGACTAGGTTGCAAGCTAGCACAGACCAGTAATCCATGTATCCTCCCATCTCCACCAGAAATCGTTAAGAAGCAGGTTCAAGCAGACCAAAATGGAGCATCTTCTAGTAAAGTAGTAGTATGGTCTACATGTAATAAGTTAGCTCGTTTGGCAACCTATCTGTAATCGCAAGTACTAATTGCGATAATATAATGTCTAGTTCGTAATATATCTAATATATTTCCGTCTTGTCAAAAAAAAGGAACATATCATTCAAAATTAATTAATTTTAATTATCCTATAAAATCTTTCACATTTCTTACGATTGAATTTATCTAAAAAACTTGATTATTGTAATGGCTTCTAATCATAAACTCAACGTCCTCGCTAAGGTTTGCCCCAAAGATTTTCTTAGACTTAGCACTGAGGTCTGCGACCTGTTTATTTATATACGTACTCAACATATCTTTTGTATTTTGCCAATTTGAGACTTAAGGGTGTCATAGTTACACACTTTAAAAAGCAAATACCTTCATTTGTATAGGTGCCAAAGGAAGTTCGGAAAAGATTTTTATTATTATTTTTTATAAACAATATTATTCATTATTTACTATTTGAAAAAGTTCATGATTTGAATCGGGAGAATCAATAATAATCTTTCTCTCTTTTATTTAATCACCTATAAAAGAAGAGAGGGAAAAGGAATATTCACGTAAATGGTGGTTTCATACTTATATCGTGAAGGAAATGAAGAATTTAACAATTTTTTTCTTTTTTTTGTTGATTTCTTTTTAGAAATATCATTATATGAGGTCGAATTCTCAAATATAATTATATTTGGATATCATTAAACATAGTGAATATATACCACTTCAAGGAAAGACTTTTTGAATTCACCAAGAATCATCATTCAAAAGCATTATCGAGATCATTTATTTAAAAAGATTTGAAGTGCTCGTTTATTTGTTTATTTAGAACCAGGGATTTTTCTTCATTTATTTATTTTAATATCTCAAGAAATCCTTAGATTCATTATTCAATTTTTCATCTACCACTATAATATATCTTTTTTTATTAAATATAATAATATGCATTGAAAAATTATTTCACCTTCAATCTTCATAACTTTTAATTTTAGTTTTAAATTTTAGTTGTGCAACCATATATGGTACATCTCAATGACTTTCATGTTTATTATCTTTTTTCTCTTGTTTTTTGGGGACATTTTCTCTCTACATTTCACCATGTAAAAATAACACCACAATTTATTTAAAATATTTTTTAAAATTATTTTATTTTAAAAAACTATATTCATAACTCACATTACTTCACTTTCACAACTACTATTCTAATTACTGTATGTAGCAGTATTTTTAAAAACATTTTTCGGGTGAGATTCAGGGCGAGTCTCGGGATGGAGCGTACTAAAAATGTGCCGGAGCGTAAATTAAAGATGTAAATCCATAAGGCGTAATTTCCAAGCATAAAAACGTATTTATGATATTTCTCAAATAGTAATTATATGTTGTAAAATTAAAGCAAAATAAGACAAAAAATATAAAAGGTAAAGCAATAGAAATAGGGAGACAAAAGATGAGAGCATTTCTTATTCTTCAAAATATTCATCAAATCTTCAAGTGTATACAATAGGAACCCTTATGCCTCTATTTATAGTGTAACATAGAGGCATACAAAAGGTTAGTCATAAACATGACATTAAACATGAATATAAAGGAGGTTATTGAGGTAAAAGTTACAAGAATAATTATCATAAAGGTGGAAGTTATATTCATAATGGAGGGAAGTAATGTAGTAACCATTTTGTGTAGTGGACATCCACAATATATTATTTTATAACTCTCCTTCTTGGATGTTCATAGATAATATGTCTCATTAAAGCCTTACTAGGAAAAAATCCTGTGGGAAAGAAATCCTAGTGAAGGAAAAAAAGTACACATATCTTTTAATACGCTTTGAATGTTGCCTCATTAAAAACCTTACCAGGAAAACTTAATTGGGACAAAATCATGGTTAAGGAAAAGAGTACAACGCGTATTTTTCTCTCCTGATAAAAACTTTACTTGATATTTTGAAAACAGTGCATTCCAGTCTTGCATCACAACTTCTCAAATATTGATGTTGGCAATCTTTAGTGAATAAGTTTACAAGATTATTACTTGAATGAGTCTTTGAACATCATCTCACCATTTTGTTAAAGATCACGTGTGAAAAATACTTTTGGTGAAATATGCTTTGTCCTATCTCATTTTATTGTATCCTCCCTTCAATATTATTTTCGTATATAGTGGCTGGAATATCCTTTGCCAAAATAAAATCACATATTGGTTCAATATGACAGATCATGATTCCAACCAAACACACTCCCGACTTACTTCATAGATCAATATTATTTCTGCGTGATTTGAAGAAATGGTTACCAATTGTTTGATTCTTTGAACGCCAAGATATTATTGTACCTTCATATGTAAATAAATAGTCCATTTTGCGATCGAGCTTTATGCGGGGATCAAATAAACATTCTGCATCTGCATAATTAAATCATTTCTGACTCGGAGTTTGATCCTTTCAATTTTGTTGAAGCTCATCTTTTCTTCTCAAAGAAAATCACACATCTTCTATGCGTTGAGTCACTTGTTTTTTAGTTTCTTGTCATAACTTAAATGATACTACGACAATCTTTTCATATAACTTTCGTTATGTATATTAAATAATCTTCTAGCATTTGCATAACCAATAATATGTAAGTGAACCAATTGCACTAATACATGACATTCTAAATCATTTTCATAAGGTTGAAAAAATTCTTTCTTTGTGTTAAGCAATCTCAAAACCATTGAATACTCAATGGAATTACTTTAAGACCTTTTAAATCCTTCAAGGATTTTCATATAACCTCATCGTCTAGTTAGACGTAATAATCAATCATTGTGCATATTCAAGTATTTCATCTATTGGACGACTGTGTAGACACGTAATTTTTGACCGAAAATAAGGATTTATACTATTTTTTTAATTCCTTAAATATTTCTTTTATGTTTAAGTTAGATATTTTAGTTTTGTCTTATTTTTATTATGTTATTTTTATAGATTTAGAAACAACAAAAACAGAATCATCTTTTAAGGTAGGTTTATTTAAATTGTTAAAAAAAAAATTAAAAGTTACAAAAATATATCTCCTTATAATTTAAATGTAATAAATAAACTAGTGTTTCTTAATTATATTTTTAATTAGTCATTTAGTTTTTTAATTGGTTCTACATAATTAATATTTATTATTTATAATTTTGATATATTTAAATTATAAGAATATTATCCATTATCATCACATCTACCCACAACCACTTCCCACACTCTCACATGATCCTCCCCACTCATCCTCACACCCACATACACTCCTACATACTATGTATATACACACATGAGAAAAGCCAAAAAAAGAGAAGAAAAAATCAGCAAATATACACATGAAAAAAAAAGAGGATTAGAATCACTCCCAAATCAGAAATTTTTCAGAAATAAAAAAAAAATCAAAAACACACCAACACACAACAAAAGAAACAGAAAGGAAAAGAAGGAAAAACACAACACACATTCATATAAAAATTTGTGAGTGTTCTAGTCTAGGTTCGATTCAGATTTTGCGGTATTCAACTTTTTCTTGTCTTTTTTAATCTATTCATGAAATTTGACATAATTTCATGACAAGTTTTCTTATATTTCATTTTATTTATTAATTTGATTGAAATGATTAATTCGTTAGTTGTTATATCCCTATTTTATGAATGCGGGTTGTATTGATTGATGATTTTTAATTTATTTTTATTGGTTATTGTGATCTTTTAAAATAAACGGACCGTAACATTATTCGTGTCTTGATTTAAATAATAATGATGAAGTACATATGATTAGACTAAAATAAATAAATAAATAAATTATTATTGTTTTATTCTAAAAAATAAAAAATGAGATTTATTTTTAACAATGTGTTATTGTTTGTTTGAGTAGAACGTATATACTTAATGTTGATATTAATTATAAGAGTAAACAAAATATTGAAATATAAAATAAAAAGATATGAATATGATCCAAAATTTTATCCTAGAATTTGAGTATTTTATTTTATTTTTCTTTAGAAAGACTAAGCATTTTCTTTAACTTTACACAAACATGTAGGCTCATAAAAAATATTTATTTTTGATTAAGAATGTGGTTACATATTTTTTTTAAACATTAAAAATAAACTCAAGGATGCAGTGATGCACCTTGTACAATAATTCAATTAACTCTTATTTATCTAAAGTAAAGACATATAGAAAATAAGGTTAATATATAATACAAGTGTGGTGGAAAGAAGACAGTTATGTCTCTAATCGTGAAGACTAAGAATACGGTTTAGGGTTAAAACAAAAAGGTAACTTGGAACACCATAACTCAATTCCAAATGGCGACTCTGAAAAAGTTAAAATAATCCCTTAATCAATAACGTCAATTAAATTGAAAAAACCAAGCCGCGTGCGCGAAAAAGGGGTGTGACAGACTGAAACAAGTCTTATTGCATCCACCGCTAGATAATATATCTCCATTTAATAATGTCATAATTTTTGCGAAAACTCTTTATGCCCCGAGGCACAAATCATACTTTATATCTTACGGTTATACTTTCGCACAATGATTCATTTGTACCCACTGACATATATTTTGAACTATGAACAATAAGTTCAAAAACATCACTATTTTAAGTGAAACAAAATATACATGAATAGTGCATTTTATTTGGCTGATTATTTATCTGTCCACACAATATGACAAGTTCAATTTAAGATCCTCCTAACCATTTACAGCATTGAGTGCTACTTCATATCAAATATACCGTCGACAGTCATTTTTATATCGATTTCAATACGACATAACTTATCGAGATTTCTTCATTTTTCATCATTTTTAGGTATCTGAACCTTTGTCAATGTTTTATGAAATGTTATATCATAGTGTTCTTTCAAAGCACTTACCTCATTATCAATGACCATTTTAATAGTTTGCTCCTCCCCTTTATCAAGGAGTTTTACATTTGGAATGGATTGGTCTATCACGCTTCTGGCGTATTATAGACTCTATCCTTCAAAGACTATTTATTAAAGCATTTGTAGCTTAATGAAAATATTGGGTGAGCAAATACATTTGGCAAATTACTTGCAATATTTTGGAAATGCATTATCTCTTGAACTTCAAGTTCACATTTTTTTTAACGAGGATCTAAATAATTTACCCCACACATAATATTCAGTTGCTACACATATCTCCCCCTAAAGTTAGGAAATCTAACATTCACCCTCAAAATCTTGGTGCGTGGAGCAATAAAATCATATGTGCGCGCATCAAATTTTTAAATGGAAATTATTTGGTTCCTGACCCTGAACCAATTGTGTCGGGAGAACCTTGTTGGCTTGATGCATACATGTTAAATAAACTCATCTCATACCAAATTTTATTCGAGAGATTTGTTCTCATAATCAAAGTTTAGATATAATTGAAGGCATACAATTTCTGCTAAACCAACCAGCATTATCAACATGATTTCATTGGCACTGTGCTCTTAATTTAATAATTCGAGCAAACAACCTTACAAGAATCAATTTGTAAGTTGATACAAATGCACATGTGACCATACCATAGGTGCATCTATTAAATAATAATAGTAAACGGTTCACATGGCAGGTGAACGGGCCCATATTCGCCTTTTTATATGTTCCAAATAATATTAGGGGATACAATCCCAACCTTAGCTGGTACAATGATTATTTATAACGAGAACAAGCTACAAAAGAGAATACTTGAAGAATCTTTTATTTCATCAACATATAGCCACGTGAATTCTCAATTTCTTTTGCATCACATTTGAATCGGAATGGCCAACCGATTGTGCCAACTGATATTTATTCTAGTAAACTTCTAGTTTACTTTTGCATGTGATTCCATCTGCATGTCCATGTATGTATACAACAAACAAAAGGAAAAAAAAAGGGTAATCTTATACATAAATATTTACAACCCACTTTTGTTGTAGTAATTTGAAGATATTAAATCTTCCCATAATTACAGTCTCAATTTCTTTTCAATTCTTCTGGAACTTAAAAGTTTCGTTTGAGACTCACTACAACGCCAATATTATGAACAATTTCATCCCTCTGGATACTAACAAATTAGTCCTTTCGGAACTCTCAACTAATTTTGTGTACTATCACAAATTTCACAACTTCATTATTATGGTGACCATCAGGAGAAAATTATTATTATTATTGTCATTGTTAAATTATCACATGCAAGACTTATATCTTGACAACCAATGACTTTTTTTTTGTCATAGCCACAACCTTAATAGGAAAGAATTATTCTTTTCTTTGTCCTTCAATAGTTCATAATTTAACATATCACAATATTTGTGTAGTACTTAAAGTATATGACTAAATGATCATTTATGTCAAAATATTTCTTTTCAATATCTCAAACATCCCGTAGAGGTGAGATGTGACATTTACCCAATAATTCATGGACACGTTCTTATCCATAAGAACACAAGTCACATTTTCTTTAAGAAATGGATCATAACCATTTGAACATGCTCCATAAGTTTTTATTAGAAACTCATTGTCATACTTTCGCCTTTAGATCAAATTTATCTGACTCACCTCAACATCACTTTAAAGATCAAATGTACCATATGTACTGTCACGACCCCAAAATGTATCGTGAGTGGCACCCACACTTAACCTACTAGGTGAGCAAACCAACAAATCTAAACTCCAACATTTACCAATAGTTCAACTATGAATAACAAAAATAATGCGGAAGATCCAAAACTTATTAATGTAACCAATTCAATAAGCTTCTAAAGTTTAACACTTATTATCCCCAAAATCTGGAAGTCATCACATCAAGAACATCTATCCTCAATATTACCAAGTCTAAGAGTATTTAAGAAATCAAAATAAGTAAAAAGATGGTCCATGTCCGAAATTCAGAGACATCAAGACGTGAATGAGAGAATCCAGCACGAGCTAGAAATAATAGCTCACCCTGAACTCTGATGTGCTGGAGACTGACTAGAGCTTAGGGCGAGTCGAAGTCGATGGTACACTTGCTGCACTCCACAAAAGAACAAAGAAGAAAATACAAGTAGGGGTCAGTACAAGGAACACGTACTGAGTAGGTATCATCGGCCAACTCAAAATAGAAACCAATATACATTGAATAATAATATAAAATCAACTACAATACTTAACAGGTGGCAAACAACAAAAACATAAACCATTGACAACAACACCATAATAGGTACACCATCAATCACAACATCAAGCACACCTATGAGGACTCATGCCTCCACACCATACTCATTTGGAAAATAGGTTCTTTGAGATTGAGTATATTAAGTTAATTCAAGATTCCTTTCCTTTAATGTTATTGTGTCGGAACGTGACACTCCGATCCCATATATCGTGTCGGAACGGGACTCTCCAATCCCATAATACCGTGTCGGAACGTGACAATCCGATCCAATAATACCGTGTCAGAACGTGACACTCCGATCCAATTATCTCATTACTTTATTTCATCAAGCCTTCTTTATTCAAGGCGTCATTTCAATAGAGAGGGTTCAAGATTAGAAATTCAACCGTCTCATAATTTTAGGCCAACCACAGACCACACAATCAAGACATTCAACCACACAATCAAGTACATAGGAGACTTTACAATATCACTCAAAACATATCAATCGCTATTGAGAGTTTATCTATCAATAGAAATAAACCATAACTTACCTCTTCCGAAGTCAAGCAACTACTTCTTCAATGCTTTTCCTTTCCTCAATGCTTTCGAACCTTTTCAATCTATCAATTATATATACATAATTTGTAAGTTAAAAAAAAAGCCTATAATCACTCGTATTATTCTATGTTTAGCTTAGACCCAAAAATTCACCTAATTCTATAATCAATTTTCTAAAATTTAAACTTAAGGGTAAGTCTTAATTCCTCTAATTAGCATACCTTTAGTGATATTTAAATAATTCAAACCCCATTGCTTTTCGAATAAACACATAATAACATGTCATTGTATAGCTTAGGACTAAAACTTCAACATACCTAATTCAATATATTTAGTTATATAAAATAAATAGTATTAAATCTTGTTTCCTTAAAGTAACTACAACAAATAAAAGAAAGAACCCCAAAATTGTCAAGTTACATACTGTAACTTAAAGTTGGAAAACGAACAACCTTCCATCCCATAATAATATTAATTTTATTCCTCAAATCATCACCTCATTTTCCTATCATCATGACAATTATTAGTCATTATTCTATGTCTTCTTAATGAAATCATTCTGACTTATACAATTAAATAATACCAAATTTACTCCACGTAATATCACAAAACTATTTCAAAATATATCTGGCTAATACACGTCCAAGATTAAAGCTTTAAGAACTATTACATGGTTGTAGAAATTGACGCCGCAACAAGTTTCTACGATGACCTTTGTTTTCTTCTTTTTAAAAAAATATTTATCGACTAACGGTGTTAGACTTTTTCAACCTATTTTCATATATGGGTTAGGCTTAGGGTATTAAATAAATAAGGGGCTTGGACCATTAACTATCAACTAATAAAAGTTAATTATTTATAAATACTTGTGAACTAAATAAATTATTAAAACTTACCCATTAATTTTATAATTATAATTACGAATAGTCCAAAATACTCATTTAAAATTTATTGAAATGTATTTTATGAAATAAAAAGTCTAGTACTCAAAATCATCGAAAATGATCGTTACATGTACTATCACTTTATTTTCTTTTATTTGATAGAGGATTTACAATTTTTTTCAAAATTTGGGTTGCACCAACAACAATGTGCCTAATAACTTCTCATACCACTTTGATGGATAAAAATTACCTTCACATTTGAAAGATCATCTTAAGAACCCATAATGTTCTTCCTTTTCATTACCACAATGATGACCATTAGCATTTTAACACATCCATATTCATACATGCAACTACTTGTCTTTTTTCAGACATATGAACTTCACATAAGAGAATGGAACAAATTAATTGGATAAATTTCATGACTTTCAGCCAAAAGTATATAACTTTATATTAGTCATCATCATATCATCATTATAGTGCATTAGGACTTAAACCCAATGTCTTACCCATATGAAGACGCATTTGGTCATAAATCGATGGGACTTGAACCCAACTTCTTATTATCTTGGTGCACCGAGACTTTACTCGATGTCTTACCCACTTGGTGCAGTGAAACCTGAATTCACTGTCTTACCTCAACCAATGTCTTATAAACCAAACATTACCGATAATAAATAAATATTAAATATCATAAATATAATCTGAATTTGACTTAAATTGCATAAAAATGAACAAAAGTATTAATTAGAACAACATGTTAGAATAAAAAATCCAGGTAAAATAAATTAAAACATTGTACCTCACAATATGTTGTGAAGATTATCATAATTTACTAACCATTATCAAATAACCACAAAACAAGCTTTGTTAGTACAAATAATATACAAAATATGAAGTATACCTTGCATGAAGAATTACTAGAATAATTCATAAAAAATCAAGAAATACCTACCATTGATTACAAAGAATGAGCAACTCGTGCTGATAACGTGTTGTAAAACTAAAGCAAAATAAGACAAGAAATATAAAAGATAAAACAATAGAAATAGGGAGACAAAAGATGAGAGCATTTCTTATTCTTCAAAGTATTCATCAAATCTTCAAGTGTATACAATAGGAACTCTTATGTCTCTATTTATAGTGTAACATAGAGGCATACAAAAGGTTAGTCATAAACATGACATTAAACATGAATATAAAGAAGGAGGTTATGGAGGTAAAAGATTACAAGAATAATTATCATAAAGATTGAGGTTATATTCATAATGGAGGGAAGTAATGCAGTAACCATTTTGTGTAGTGGACATCCACAATTTATTATTTTATAACATCATAATACTTTTTTTCTTCATTGTTTGATTATTAATACTACTTATCTCAAGTAAAAATCATAAATCATTAAAAGGTTTAGTTTTGCTTATTTAATCAGTAATAAACTATAAAATTGAATATACATGAGACTACGCCCCGTAGAACCATGAGACTTACACCCCCTGTCTCGAAGTTTACGTCTCGACTCGTACTGTATGAAACGTCTCACCTTACGCTCCTACCTTTTAAAATACTGATATATGATATTTTAAAGTTTAGAATTAAAGTCAATATTAAATTTCTTAATCGTTATGGTTCATTCTCCCACATATTTTTGTTGACACTCTTAAAGGTAATTTATTTACTCTCTAAATTGAAAGAAATATCATTTTCTTCCTATTCATTTTACCGTCATTTTATTAGATTTTTTTTTCCAATTAGATACGTTAAAATTTTTTTAAGTTATTTATAAAATTCAATTATTTGAAATTAGAGTAAAAATCTAACTTATATTGCTCTGATTGGTGTAGATTTATTCAAACTTTTAATGATAATTGTTATTCTATTAGTAATGAAATTTGAACTTTTTCTTCAAAGAAAGAAATTGAAGTTCTGATTTATAAACAGGAGAGCAATAGAAAATTATGAAAGTCACTTATTATGCATTGCTAGATAAATATATATATTTTAATATATATATTACATATTAATATTCTTCGACTTTTACATAATTTAAATTTTCTTATCTTTTAATATTCTTTAGTTAAAATTTTGACACGATATTATGAATAAAGCAGAAAAAGTAGGAAGTGTTCCTCTACGGCTTGATAAGCTTTAATGTAATTTGGTTTGTAGCACAATTATGTGACCACATCATTCATGGGCTAGTATTAATGCAACCGTTTTTGTTTGGTTTTATTCATAGTATTACCACATAATATCTCCTCTTTTAATTTAATAATAAAAACAGACTTAGGAAATTTAAAGAACCTTTTTTATACTGCAGTTTACCCATATGGTTTACTTATTTAAACTCACAAACCTTTTATCGAGCTGAAAAAAATAGTATGTAAAATATTTAAGTAATTTATATTTGACTTAAGGATTATTTTTTTTTAAGAACCTGTACATATAGTCAATTCAAAATAACCTAATCAATATCTATAGCTATAGTTTGATAATTACAATTCGTAGCTATATATTATATGAGAGGAGAGAGGCGAGCGAGACTGGGAGAGAGGAGAGAGGACAAAGAGTGGGAGAAAGGTGAATGATTGGGAGAAGAGGAGAGAGGCGAGCGAGATTGGGAGAGAGGTAAGCGAGAGAGGGCAGAGAGTGGTTAGATAATTGATATTATACATATACATTTGTATATATGGCAAGTGCGATTGGGAGAGGGAGGAGAGAGGCGAATGAGAGAGTGTGGGAGTGAGGTGAATTGTATATATATATCGATTGGATAATTGTATATTATATAATGTATTTTTATATTCTGACAAATTATACATATACAAACATGGTTAATTATACAAACTCGAAGTCAGCCCACATAATAAATGTATAATGTTATTCGCGAGTGATAATTATATCAAACTATAACTATGATAAGTAATTAAGTAGTATAAGCTTATTTAGCCACGTAATTTTTCCCTTTTTTAAATATTTTTATGACAATAAAAAAAAATATAATATTTATATGATCATTTCATCTAGAAGCCCAAAATATTTGAAATAAAATATCATGTCTAACATTATAATCGTGTTATATATATCTCAACAAGCCCATGCTCTCTATGGAGGTGGTGAAGGCAACTATACCTTAACATCAACAATTACTTATGGAACCATTTTCTTGTAGGCAATTATGCAAATTCTCGATAGCTAGGAAATTTTTGAAGTTATAGCCAACTGATGAAATCGATTCCGAAACAATTTATAATAATAATTATTTCTTAAGGAACATATAAAATTTAAAATAGACAAATAAATAGCTACCAGAACTATTAATTTGACATTTTTATGGTTAAGAATGAGGTGACTATGCGTTAGGCAAACTGATATTTTGATAAATGATGTGCTTAATTAGATCTATCGAGAATAAGGATAGACAATGAGTAGGTAGTCAAGCGGGAGCACCCATTATGCTAGTAGCCTTTAAGTATCATATTTTTCCTATTAGTACCCTTCTTTCTTCATTATTATCATCCTAGCTTTCTATTCTGACATTTTATTCTTTTTGACAAGGAAAACCCGCAGTCGCTATCCTTTGGGTGCGCACAGGGTAAAACCCTCGCTCCTATGCAATAGCTCGCAAATCACATAGGAAAGATAACCCGCATTAGACAAACATGGTGCGACGAGCTCAACCCAGAAGACAAACCCCTTGCTTTCGCTCGCAAGAGATTTCGAACTTCAGGCATTTCTTTCAAAAATTGTTGTGGAAAACAATTTCCTTCAGTGGATGGTTTATCAGAAAAATCATTCTACCTCCACAAACATAAGAATAAGGTTTGTGTATACTCACACTCCTAAACATTCTATCTTCAAGGATCCTTACTTCATACGCGCTTCAATGTTATCATTAGAGTTCTAAGGCAAACTTCAACTTGCCAAATAAGCCTCTTTAAAGAGGAGACAATAAACAATTGATATTTCACTTTACTATAAACAAAAATTCAATAATGTATTTGTCGTTCATATTTATAGTCATCAGTCTTGGTCTAAAGATATATATTTGTATTTTTTTTTCTCCGTTCCGCACCTTTTTTTCATTAAAGCTCACTTTATTTCTATGATTTTCCAGCTAGAAGTTGCTTTAGTTATGTGGTGATGTATCTTCCAGCTATTCTGATTCTAACAGTACAAATACATCATGCTAGGGTCCATGCATTATGATAATGATCAAAAGGGCTTTAATTATGCATTGAAAGCCATGATAGAAATGTCCACTCAATTATTCCCATTCAAATTTGATCTTATAATGTTGAGACTCCACAATAATATGTGACATCACACGCACCCCTCGGCATTTTTAGAGAGTTTGAGCAACAGGAAGAGAAAGAAAGAAGGGAGGTTATCTACAGATACAGCAATATGTTGATATAAGTAGTTTCTGCACTAACTTTATACTGAAGTAGTTTCAAGTATGTTGCTGTAACAAAAATCACATAATTCGTATCGCAAGGAGAGGAAAAAATAGAACTATTCCCTCTCAGTTCCAACCAATATAATATAATAGACATGAAATAGACAGTATCCAATTGCAATGAAAACAAACAATGAACTTACAAAACTGTAGATTAGCCATGAGTGTTAACAGCTTCCCAGAGTAGACCCCTAGCCTGCATCGCCGCAGTCTTGAGTGTCCTTATCGTCCACCTATTGGCCTCGAAGAAGGACAAACTCCTGTAGGACAAATTGTGCTTTTTGCATAGCTCCTGCACTATAGGAGAAATTTTCCTTAATTGGCACCTTGGTAGCCTTGGAAACAGATGATGCTCAAGCTGGAACTGCAATCCTCCAAAGAACCAATCCATCTGAGGAGAACAATCAATGTCAATAGTCCCGGCTGTTTGTTTCTCGAACCAATCGTTCCCCTTAGGCTGTCCAACATAGACATCAGCAGCAAAATGATTCAAACAGAACTGAACGTGTTGAATCCCGGTCACAGCAAAGCTTGTGAGGACAAACAACACCCTCTCTGTCCAATTAGGTAAGGCGAAAACAAGAAGTGGAAACCAAGTCCAGAAAACCATGATCCCCAATATGTTCAAAAATCTATCAGGCACTTTTCTTTTTGAGAACAACAACAACAATGTCTGTACAAACAAATTCACCCTGGAAACACAAATGATTGGATAAAACGTAAAATGTTGATAGCTAACAAAGAACTTCGCAAGGGAATCGAATGTTAACTCTCTTCCATAGAAAGTAGAATTCAATGACTTAAACAGACTTGAAGATACAGCAAAAACTGGCAAGTGCTGAAGATCAGGATCATAATCCAGGCTATTACAAGCCACATGATGGGCATTATGAGTCCATTTCCACCAAGCAATACTAATCCCAGTAAGACAATTCCCAGACATAATCTGTACCATTTTATTGAAACCCTTATTTGTCATAATCAAGTAATGACCAGAATCATGACCCAAATAAGATATCTGCATCCAAGTTAACCCCAATAATCCTCCAGAAAGCATATGAATCAAGAAACTATTACTAAAAAGTACACCATAAAAAGTCAAGCAAAGCAAAAACCCAATAAAACAGAATGAATACATAACCCCATGACCTTTTTTTTCAAACAATCCAGCTTTAGCAAAGTCAACACAAAGCTTTCTATAATCTTTTGATACCTCAGAAACCTCATAATCTTGTAAATAATAACCAGTAAAGAAGTTATCAAGATGTTTCCAAGCAGTACCAGGATGAAAAGCAATGAATGCATCAGTTGCTTCTTGTCCAGCAAGATTAAGTATAGGGATATCCCCACCAGGGTGTTGCTTAATCCAATCAGTCACATTGTAAATTTTTCCTTGAACAGAGATCCATAAATCATCTATTTTGTTATGTTTCTTTAACTCCTCAGCTGTTATGTACTTTTTTGAATCCCCCATTGTGTAAAGATTGAATCTTTATCACAAAAACATGAAATGGGGTTGTTGTTTATAGGGATTTAAAGAGTACTTAGAGAAGAAGTATAGAGGAGATATTTTTGGGATGACTTCAAAAATGGTGGAGTCCTTCAATAAATTTGAGTCCTTTTTTTATGGGGAAAAATAGTGCGCGTCACCACTTGTTTGACTCAGTTACACCATCTGTTACGGTCAAATCTTATCTTTGCATTTTTTATTTTTTTTTATTTTTTTTTTAAAAAAAATATCTAACAATAGTAAATATTATACAGATATCTTCCATCATATTTTTTAGATATTGATGCATTTGTCATCCAAAAACTAGAACATATATATTTTTTATACTAACGGATATATTGATCGAATCGACAAATAAGATTATGTCATGTGTCTCTATTTAGTCTTCCGTTAGATTGAAGGACATATATACTCTAGTTTTTGAACGGCAGAGACATCAATGTCCCAAAAATATGACGAAAGGTATCTATATATCATTTACGATAGTTTAAGGGTAAAATAATATTTCAAAAAAGTGATCTGTCTTTGTATTTAATTAAAATTTTCAACTTTATGTTTGGTAAATAGGAGTATAAATAGACCCTCAAATATTTATAAATATGTAATATAAGAATAATTTCATAATCCACATGGATTATGATCGGATGATTATATTGATTGTCTCAAACTTGAGGATTTGAAAAAGAAAAAAAATCCTAATTCATGTGCCGTTATTTTTAGATATTAATCTTGCAATGCGTGAATTTAAATATAATTAAATTTTAATATAAATATCAAATATCGAATTAATAAATAAAATTAAAGTACTATTTTATATAGTATAAACCCTCTACTTTCATATTTTTCTTTTCATATATAAGTGGTAATAATAAGTCGTTAGAATTAGTATATTTAAGATGGTAATTAAAGAAAAAGTCTTGACTCGTTTTGCTTGAGAAAAAAAATAAGTGGGTGTCGTTATTTGTTGTCTCAATTTCTTATAAATTAAGATTGCAAAGTCGATGAATTTTTCAAATTTCTCGGAAAAATATCATATAAAATTAATACGATTTTGTGAAAAATATTATAAAATTGAACCCCTTTGTTAGTTGAAAAATAGTTGTCTTATTTCTATAGTTGGAATTAGTTTAGATTCTTAGTGAAGAAGTTTCCATGCTTAGTATGTTTGGTCCAAAAAAAATATTTTTGATGAAAATATTTTTTAAAATAAATAATATAAGTCAGTGGCGCGAAGTTAGAATTTTCAATAAGAAAGTTTAAAATCTAAAAAATAGACACACAAAGTAGCTGAACAGAATTTGACATCTATTATATACACCTAAAAAATTATTTTAACAATATATAAATCATATATTTTTCCGTCAAAAAAGACTCGAATGAACCCGTAATTGTAAGATGATTCCGCCACTGCTATAAGCCATAAGGTATTAGGAAGCATGGGGTGATAAAGATAAGGAAACAATGAAAATGAGTTAAAAGTGAAGTTATAATTTTTAATTTATGAGTTCTGATCATAATTCTTTTAACGAATTTAATTCAGAATAAATTATTTATATATACTAGAATAAAAGTACAGGCTTTGAATTAAAATTGTCTGAATGAATAAAATCTATATATCGAAATCGAATAGGAATTTTGTTCAGGTGTAGGTGTGTTATGCGGAATTTGAGATAATACGAGAAAATATAAACGCGAAAAACAAGACAACAGATTTACGTGGTTCACCAATAAATTGGCTACGTCCACGGGGAAGAGGGAGAGCAGTTTTATTATGGAGAGGCAAGAACAGAATTACAGAATAGGGTTTGCCATAGCGTCTATATATAGTGCTAAGCTATGCCCTAACAGGCTTGGGCCCAACATACAGAACTGACAGATAATTAAGGGCCCAATACAATAACATTGTATACCGTCGGGCCGGGGGCGTCTCCGCCCCCCCGGACCCCCAGGCCAGGGGGCGCGTCGCCCCCCTGGACCCCCCGACTCGCTGACCGGGCAGCGAGACCCCCGTCCTTTCTGTTTGTAACGGGTCCGATTCAAGGCATTCAACAAGGTGGATGAAGATAAACAAATGCTATTTGTCATTTTCTTTTTATATATTTTATTATGTAAGTGATTTTTTTTATTTTTAAAAAAATTGTTTATTTAAAAAGTATTTTTAAAACTTTTACTCACCCAAATATAATTTTTTTTTTAAAAATATTCTTTGATACCAAACAATATTCTTTTCTAGAGAAGATATTTTAGGAGAGAGAAATGTGCCGAGAATGGTGGGTGTAAAATTTTAAAATATTCCTACTACTTATTTCATAATATTTTATTTTAAAACTTTAATGTCAATTTAAATTAATTAAATTTTAAAATAAATATTAAATATCGAACGAAAAATATTACTCGTTCGGCACACGTAATGAGACTTTTTTTCATCTATTTATTTAGGATTTAATGAAAGCATATAATTTTATTTTTTATTTGGTAAAAGAAGCATATAACTTAGTTCTCTTGCTTATATAAATTTCAAAGTAATTTCACATGTATTGGTCGGCACATTATTGGAATTAAATATTTTGGCATTATAGGGACGTGCAATTACTTCTATTTAACTACCCTACTATATTTTAAATATCAAATTTTCTCTCAACTTTGGTCTTTGAATAGTAGATATATTTTAATCACATATGATGTAGAAATAATTCATGAGATAATTTATTATTTATTGTAATTAAATTACAAATTTTTATTTTTAAATTTCGTATATAGTCACATATCATTATAAATAAACATAATCTCAATACCAATTTGTAATTCAAAAAAATTGAAAATACAAACTTCTATTCGAGTTTCGTTCTTGCTAAATTATGTCACTCTACTTTTACCTAATTAAAATTCTTATCTTTATCAATATGGATTGCGGTACAGTGGCAGAACTGCTCTTGCTTTAATCAGACGTATCAAATTTGAGTTTAGAAAATGAAGAAAGTCTTATTAAAAGCGTCACACTCAAAAATATATGTCTTGCATTGCAATATTCGACAGAATGAACCCTACAATACATGAACCACATATAATCAAAATTTTAATGCAAACTTCTAATATCGAATAGGAAATCAAAAATAAAAACCCTAATCTCGAAATATTCCCTAGTAAAATGAATTGTGCTAATTAGTCATTACAATTCGTATAAAATGTTGTAATTCACAAAAAAGTTTGACTAGTTTTGAGAAAAAGTGGCTGTCGCCATTTGTTGACTGAGTTTTTACATCAACTAAGAATATTGCATTAACGTATTCGTTATGTTACATGTTCCTACTTGTCAAATATAATATTAATAAAGACACAATTGTCACATTGTAAACTCTCTTTGTTTTATTCATAGAAATTTCAAAATCTAAATATTACTATAATATTTATAAAGGATGACAAATTCAAATCTTTTAATAGATGAATTCTCTGACTTATTTATAACGTATCACAAATTCAAATCTTTTAATAGACGAACTCTCTGGCTTGTTAGGTTATTAGAGTCCCACATCATTTATACGTTGGATGAGAAAATGGATTCTTTGTACGAAATTCCCCCTTTATGAACTAGTTTATGGAATTACGTTAAATTTTTAATATTCATTTCTTTATCTTTCTTTTAAAATCAGTCCGTGTTACGCCGCTGAGGTGGAATTGCGTTAAGTTTTAATATTCATTTCTTTATCCTTCTTTTAAAATCAGACCAACTCATTTCAATTCATTATTTTAAGGGAAAAAGGACAAATATATCCCCGAACTATTATAAATGGTATGGAAATACTCTTCGTCATACTTTTGGGACATTAGTGCCCCTGCCGTCATACTCTTGGGACATAGGTGCCCCTGTCGTCATATTTTTGGGACATTGGTGCCCCTGCCGTCATACTTTGGGAACATTGGTGCCCCTGCCCCTTCGTTAGAGTGAAGGCTATATATGCTCTAATTTATGGACGACAGGGACACCAATGTCCCAAAAGAATGACGAAGGGTATATGCATATCATTTACGATAGTTCAAGAGTATATTTATTCTTTTTTCCCTATTTTAATGATTTTCCTTACCTTCAGACGATCCTCATAAATTAGCTTTTGAAATTAATTTATTGACCTTGTGTACATTTCTAACATTTCTAAAGTCAAAAATCAGAACTTTTAGTCTAAGCATAGAGAAGAAGTTCCCATAGGTAGAAAAGATATTTTAATTGAGAGAGAGAAATGAGCTGAGAACATACATTAGTTCTAAAATAATTTGACTCGTTTTTGAGATTAAAAATAAATAAATTTATGTTTCACCATTAATGGTTGAATTAATTTCACTTATATTAAGATTTTTTTAAAACAACATCCACGGCCATTTTAAGACTCATATACTTTTTTGTGAAATTAGGTCTTAGGCCTAACTCACATCCTAAAAGCTAGCTCAAATGGAGGAGGATTGTCCAAGCCTTATAAGGAGTCCATCCATCTCATTAACTACCGATCTGGGACTTTTGTCATTCTTTAACACCCCACTTCAGGCCTAGTACTTAGCATCTGGTGCGTGGGCAATTTTGATTTCGGCGGTTTTCAACATCGAGAGAGACGGACCCTGCTCTGATACCATGTGAAATTAGGTCTTAGCCTAACTCACACCACAAAAGTTAGCTCAAAGGGAGGAGGATTGCCCAAGCCTTATAAGGAGTCCACCCATCTCATTAACCACCAATGCGGGACTTTTGTCATTCTTTAACACTTTTCTAATCTAGTATTTAGGATTAGAATATGCTTCGACGCTATATCTTTGTAGCGATTTTGATTAAACTGTTAAGGTATTATTTTTTATCGGGAAAAGGGACGAATTTATCCCCGAACTTTAATAAATGGTACATATATGTCATCCGTTATACTTTGCATACACATATGCTCTTGCCGTCCAATTATAGGTACAATTAAATATACCCTCTCACTAACGGACCCCTATTATTTTACACGTGTGTTAATCCTACTCTATCAAACTATGCATTTGACTCATTTTTTTAACCCATAACCCAACTATCCGCTCCATAGCGCATAATACACCCAATACACACTAAAAACAATCCTAATTAAAACACCCAAATTAACATTCACCCAAATATCTCACACACCAACTGCACTATATATCTTTTTAATTTTTCGAAACTATATAGCATTGTCTTTAATTAATTATACTCTTACTCTTCGTTATATTATAAAGATTTTGATAGTGATGAATGAAATAATCCACAAATATTTATTGACAACACAACCCTAATTCACTTCAGAAAAAAGATACAAACAACCTAACATACATCTACAACAAAAATAACTTTTAGTGGTAATAAATAGACAGACACATTAATAAAAAGTGCTAAAATATTTACCGGTATTATGTACGTTCCATTAGATTCAATGTCGCTAAAGCCTTTAGAACATATACCAAGAGTGCTAATTGCCGCTAAAGATCATTTTTTATATAGTAACACCAGTGTAATTTCATAAATTTAACGAGGTTAGAACTTAAAATATATATTGGTCTTATCTCTACCTCACGTAAATAGAAAGATTATTTTCAATAAATTCTCAGCTTAAACACCAACATACTAATTGCAATAATATTTCTACAATTTGAGCTTGCGCGTTTTGATGTGTTCTTAAAAATGGTCTTGGACGACGGATTGAGCTTGTTTATGTTTTACGATGTATAAATATTCAGTGAAAAAAATAAATATATCCCTACATTTGAGTTATATAATTTATGTGCATATATTATATGTTAGCGCATAGATTATATACCTCAAACACAAAGATATATTCATTTTTTTCACTATATATTGATATACTGTAAATATAAACAAGCTTAATCCGTCGTCCAAGGCCATTCTTGGAAACATATTAAAATAGTGAATACAAATTGTGGAAATATTATTGCAATGATGAATTTAGCGCATACATATAATTTATACGCTATCTTCATAACAAAAATAAATAAATTGTTGCAATGAAGAATTATTAGGAAGGATAGAGTATTTATAACAAAAAATAGTATCATTTTTTAAAATGAGAAATGACAAAAGAAAAGTTCAAATGGAAGGCTTCAACTCTAAATTTGCCTATTCCTTCGACACATTTGCATGAAAAAGAGGAAAAATTAGATAATTAAAAAGGAATTATCCTAAATGTAAGTAAGTCGATCGTAAATATTTTTTTTTCTCAGATAGCCGTTTAATGTAAGTAATTTAAATATATTTTTTATACATATCAAAATAATGAGATAAACTAAGAAATTAATTATTTTACATAAAAGTCACAATTTTTCGTGAAAATGAAAGACTAATTTTGAAAACAAACAAATTTTAAAAAAATCTTAATTTATGGTGGTGCCACGTAGGCGGGCCTAGGACTCTTATATATATATGATAGTTTTGAAAACAAACAAATTTTAGAAAATTTTTGATTTGTGGTAGTGTCACGTAGACGGACCTAGGACTTTTATATATATATATATGAGCTCAAATTCAAAATCTCTAATTAATGATGTACAAATACTTACCACTCCACCACAAACCTGATTAGTCAATCTTCTCTATCGGTATATGTCACGACCCAAAACGAGCCGCGAGTGGCACCCACACTTATCTTACTAGGTGAGCGAACCAACAATCTAAACCCCAACGTTTACCAGTATATAAATTTTAAATAGTAAATAAAATGCAGAAGATCCAAAACTCATTAACGAAATCAATTAAATAAACTTCTAAAGTATAATACCATTATCCCCAAAATCTAGAAGTCATCACATCAAGAACGTCTATCCTCAAATTACTAAGTCTAAGAGTAAGTAAGAAACTAAAATAAGTAAAAAGATGGTCCATGTCCGAACTTCAAAGACATCAAGACGTGAAGGAGAGAATCCAGCCCGAGCTAGGAATAATAGCTCACCCTGAAATCTGACGTGCTGAGGACTGGCTAGAGTTGAGGACGAGTCGAAGTCAATGGTGCACTTGCTGCACTCCACAAAACAACAAAAAGGAAATAAAAGTAGGGGTCAGTACAAGGAACA
>NC_028646.1:4270876-4320771 GCF_001406875.1 Solanum pennellii
TTGGTTGCACCAGGATGTATAGAATACCTTGAACTATGAGCCTCTGTAAGGATAGTGTGAATCAAATTATCAACACGGGGCACACATACCCTTCCCTTAATTCTCAAAACGTCTTCCTCATCAATTATTGCCTCTTTAACCTCTCCTCGTAATACCATATCTCGAATTCGGCTCAGCTTCTCATCGGCAAACTGCTTTCCCTTAATCTTGTCAAGAAAAGAAGATCTTGCCTCCACATAGGCCAAAAATCCTCCTTTCTCCAGTACTTCCAGTCTCATGAGGTCATTAGCCAAGGTCTGAACCTCTCTAGCCAATGGGTGTCTAGGAACCTGTAAGTGGGCTAAACTACCCATGCTCCCTGCCTTTCTACTTAAAGCATCTGCCACAACATTAGCTTTTCCTGGGTTATACAATATAGTAATATCATAGTCCTTCAATAGTTCCATCCACCTTCTCTGCCTCAAATTCAAATCTTTCTGAGTAAAGACATACTGCAAACTACGATGATCTGTTTAAACTTCACACTTGACCCCATATAGATAATGTCTCCATTGCTTTAATGCAAATACAACTGCAGCCAACTCCAAATCATGGGTCGGATAGTTACGTTCATGCACTTTTAATTGCCTCGAAGCATAAGCAATTACATTTCTCTCCTGCATTAGCACTGCACCCAACCCAGAATAAGATGCATCACAATAGACAATGAAATTCTTACCTTCCACTGGCAAGGTAAGAATTGGTGCAGTAGTCAACAAAGTCTTGAGTTTCTGAAAACTTTCTTCACATTCATCCGACCATACAAAGGGAACATTCTGCTTAGTCAAATTTGTTAGCTGCGAAGCAATAGAAGAAAATCCCTTGACAAATTGACGGTAGTAGCTAGCTAAACCAACAAAGCTTCTTACCTCTGTAACATTAGTAGGTCTTACCCAACTCTTCACTGCTTCAATCTTAGAAGGATCCACCATCACTCCATCCTTAGAAACCACGTGCCCCAAGAAGGACACTGAATCTAACCAAAACTCACACTTGGAGAATTTGGCATAAAGCCTTTTCTCCCTCAACAACTCCAATACAATTCTCAAATGCTCCTCATGTTCTTTCCTGCTCTTTGAGTATATCAGTATATCATCAATGAATACAATAACAAAGAGATCCAGATATGGCTTAAAAATCCCGTTCATCAGACTCATGAAAGCAGCAGGGGCATTCGTAAGCCCAAAAGACATTACTAAGAATTCGTAATGCCCATACCTGGTTCGAAAAGCAGTCTTTGGCACATCTGCTGCCCGTATTTTCAATTGATGATAACCGGATCTCAGATCAATTTTAGAGAAGACACAAGCACCTTGTAACTGATCGAACAAATCATCAATGCGAGGAATAGGATACTTGTTCTTAATAGTTACCTTATTCAGCTGCCTGTAGTCTATGCACATCCGAAGGCTTCCATCCTTCTTTTTCACAAATAAAACAGGAGCACCCCAAGGGGATGCACTTGGTCTAATAAAACCTTTACCTAACAACTCCTGAAGTTGGGCCTTTAACTCCCTTAACTCAGCTGGAGCCATTCTATAAGGGGGGATGGAAATGGGGCGAGTACCCGGCTCCAGATCAATACAAAAATCAATATCCCTATCCGGTGGCATACCAGGAAGGTCTGCAGGAAACACATCCAGAAACTCACAGACTATCGAAACAGACTCAATCGAAGGTACTTTGGACGTATCATCCCTGAGATGTGCCAAGAAGGCTAAACAACCTTTACTAACCATCCTCTTAGCGCGAAGAAAAGAGATAATACGGACTGGGGTGGAAATGTAGTCACCCTCCCACACTAGCGGATCTGTCCCAGGCTTGGCCAATGTCACAGTTTTAGCATTACAATCTAAGATTGCAAAATTTGGGGAAAGCCAAGTCATACCCAGAATTACATCAAAATCAACCATTTCTAGGATAATCAAATCTACATAGGTATTGCTCCCTACAAAAGTCACAAGGCAAGACCTATACACCTTCTCAACTATCACAGACTCACCCACAGGAGTAGAGACACTAATAGGCATGTCAAGCAAATCGCAATGTAAATCAAGACCAGTAGCAAATGAGGAAGATACATATGAAAATGTGGATCCAGGATCAAATAATACAGAAGCCATGCAATCACAGACCAAAAGATTACCTGTGATAACAGCATCAGATGTCTCTGCTTCAAACCTCCCGGGGAAAGCATAACAATGGGCCCTATCACCTGTCTGTCCATTGCCCCTATCATGTTGCGCCGCAGCAGTTCCAGCTTGCCCGCCACCCCGATTGATTGGGTGACCACCATTACCTTGGCCACCACGTCCTCCAGAATGGCGGCCTCTCCCATGACCACCTCTACCTCTAACTATTGGGGGTCTGTAACTCTGTTTTGGACAATACTTCCTAATATGTCCAGTCTCCCCACATCCATAACAATTCCTGGAGTCAAGCATAGGTCTTTGTGAAAGTGACGAAGTCTGGGGATAACCTCCAAACTCAGAAAAAGGCTGACTGGGCTGCGATGGACCCCCAGCTAAAGCCTGCAGGGAAGACTGAATAGGGCGGTTTTGGTAACCTCCTGAACTCTGCCCTCTGGAGTAAGAACCTCTAAACTCACCTCCCTTACGGAACTTCTTAGATGTAGACGCCATGGTGAAGTCGTCTGGCTTCACCCCCTCTACTTCTATCACAAAATCAACCACTTCCTGAAAGGATTTTGCTGCAGCAGCTACCTGTAAGGCTGGGATCCGCAAATCTGACCTCAATCCCTTCACAAAACGGCGAATCCGCTCTTGTGGACTGAAACAAAGCTGAGTGGCATACCTAGATAGTGCACGAAATTTAGCCTCATAAGCAGCAACAGACATCCTTCCTTGCTCTAGGCTCAGGAATTCATCTCTCCTCCTATCCCTCAAAGTCCGGGGTATATACTTCTCCATAAAAAAGCTAGAGAATGATGCCCAAGTCATAGGTGGTGCCTGTGCTGGTTGACACTCAACATACGACCGCCACCACCTTTTGGCATCCCCCTGAAACTGATAGGTCACAAACTCCACACCGAATCGTTCTACTATGTCCATCTTATGTAGCAGCTCATGACAATCAACCAGAAAATCATAGGCATCTTCAGATTCAGCACCCTTGAATACTGGAGGTTTTAACTTTAAGAATTTAGTGAAAAGTTCATGCTGATCACTTGTCATTATGGACCCTGTAGTCAATCGAGGAAACGTGCCTACTTCCAATGAGGCATCCATGCGGGGAGCCACAGCGGCTGCATGTTGTACCCCCTGAACCTGAGGTGCTGGTGCAGAAAACACTGGAGGTGTCTGGCCCTGATCAGATAACCCGCTAAGATAGGTAAGAACCTGGTTAATCATCTCTGGGGTAGGCTGGGGTGGTAATTCCTCATCTTGAACCTGCTCATTTTCCCCTTCTTCACCCTCTCTCACTACCTCATCAGTCGGTGGAGGAGTCACTGCCCTATTACTAGCTGGACCAGGTGTTTGTCCTCTACCTCTAGAGGGCGTCCTCCTGCGACCTCTACCACGGCCTCTTGCCACTGCTCCTCCTCGAGCTACGGTCCCAATGGTTGGCTCAGACGCACCCTGTCCTGCCGGTGCTGGTGTTGACACAGTTGTTGCTCTAGTTCTAACCATCTGCGAGATAGAGTGAGGATGTCAGATACCAATTTGTATCACCTAGATACCAATTGGACCCAAGTAATAGCACGAAAGAAAGAAAGAATGGAGTTTTCCTAAAGTCCTATAGCCTCTCAAAGAAAAGTAAGGGCGTCCCCCTACCGTTCCTCAAGACTCTACTAGACTCGTTCTTGTGTGATGAGACCAACGAACCTAAAGCTCTGATACCAAGTTTGTCACGACCCAAAACGAGCCGCGAGTGGCACCCACACTTATCTTACTAGGTGAGCGAACCAACAATCTAAACCCCAACGTTTACCAGTATATAAATTTTGAATAGTAAATAAAATGCGGAAGATCCAAAACTCATTAACAAAATCAATTAAATAAACTTCTAAAGTATAATACTTATCATCCCCAAAATCTGGAAGTCATCACATCAAGAACATCTATCCTCAAATTACTAAGTCTAAGAGTATTTAAGAACCAAAATAAGTAGAAAGATGGTCCATGTCCGAACTTCAAAGACATCAAGACGTGAAGAAGAGAATCCAGCCCGAGCTAGGAATAATAGCTCACCCTGAAATCTGATGTGCTGAAGACTGGCTAGAGTTGAGGACGAGTCGAAGTCAATGGTGCACTTGCTGCACTCCACAAAACAACAAGAAGAAAATAAAAGTAGGGGTCAGTACAAGGAACACGTACTGAGTAGGTATCATCGGCCAACTCAAAATAGAAAGCAATATATACTGAATAATAATATAAAATCAACCACAATACTTAACAGGTGACAATCAACAAGTACAAGAACCATGGGCAACAACACCAAGCACACCTAGGAGGACAAGCCTCCACACCATACTCATTTGAAAATAGGTTCTTCGAAACTGAGTATATTAACATAATTCAAGATTACTTTTTTTTATTCTTATCGTGTCGGAACGTGACACTCCGATCCCCTAATGCTACGTGTCGGAACGTGACACTCCGATCCATTATTCCTACCGTGTCGGAACGTGACACTCCGACCCCTAATGCTACGTGTCGGAACGTGACACTCCGATCCATTATTACTTCCGTGTCGGAACGTGACACTCCGATCCATTTATCTCATTATTTCAGTTCATCAAGCTTTCTTTATGTCAAGCGTCATCTTAATAGAGAGGATTTAAGATTGAAGATTCAACAGTCTCATCATTCTAACCCCCACAATTATACGATCACAACATACAAACCCACAATCAAGTATATAGAAGACTTTACAATACCACCCAATACATATCAATCGCTATTTAGAGTTTATCTATCACATAGAAATAAACCATAACCTACCTCCACCGAAGAATCGTGATCGAGCAAGCTATCCCCCCAATGCCTTTTGCTTTCCTCTTCGTTCTCTCTTTCTCGCTCATTCTCCCTCTCTGCTTCTTTTTATTTTTCTTCTCCAGATTCTTTTTCTTTTACCCAAATTATCATATAATTCATTATGATAAAAGTAACCCATTATTTATTTTAAAGTTATCTCCTTTAACCCCCCAAGTAAATAAATTATTAAACTTACCCCACTAATTTCATAAAGTTTGTCATGAATAGTCCAAAGCACCCCTTTAAAACTTTTAGCAGAAATCCGACCCAGTTAGGTTTACGCAACTTGTGACGGCCCGTCGTATCTGTGACGGCCCGTCGTATCTGCGACGGTCCGTCCTGCATGTCCGTCACAAAGTTCAGAGAGTCAAATTCAGTAAAGAGGTTTGTGACGGTCCGTCGTGTCTACGACGGTCCGTGCTGCAGTTCCGTCGCGAAGTTCAGAGAGTCGATCTCTGTACCCAGATATCAGAGTTGAAGTGTTTTGGAACGAAGACGCTCGACGGGCCGTCGTGACCATGACGGTCCGTCGCGTGGTCCGGCGACTCAGTCAGTTTTTTATCAGAATAATTCTACTGCTCAAACCTACTAAACAGGTTGTTACAGTATATATGATACATGTGCGATACTTTAAGGGGTTGTTTAATTTGGTAAGTTGTATGAGATAACAACATTATTTCATTAATTAAGATATCACGTAAGATTAGTTATTTTCATTATTATAGTATAAATAGTAGGTTAAATAACTTCATAATTAACTAATACATCCAACTAGACATGAGATAAAATAATAACTCTAACAGTTTATCTATATTATTATTATCTTATTTCTTGTACGAGACTATCCCTAATAAACTTAGGGGTCATTTAGTACAAATATTAATAATACAGAGATTAGTAATGTAGAGATTAATAATTAAGGAATTAGTAATGTAGGGATTATTTTTATCAAGTATTTGGTTCATTGTTTTCCATCTCATCTTGTGTTTGGATTAAAACTTTATAAAAAACTTCTTTCCAATTATACCCTTAGATTATTATGCAATTGAGTTAAGGTAAATAATTGCCGGACAGTATTATTTTTTTATGGTCTTCTAACTAGCTATGAAAATAACAATTTTGTTGTCATATTTGCCTTTTTTTTACTTAAATTATTTGAGGATAAATAATTGTCATCTTAGTAAATTGATTACTTACAAATGTCAATTTTCAATTTAAAGATAAAATATCAACTTTTAAAATTGAAAAGACTAGTAAACAATAGTGAAATTGAATAAACCATCTACATTTATGCATAAAATTGTAAGTTGTAATTTTAATATGTATTCAGTTTTATAAATTGTTCAAAATACAAATCATTAGAAAACCGCACAAACAACTCTCTCTAAATAATTTGTAAACTAATTTATTTAAATAAATTTAGTAACAGAATCATAAAACATAAAATCAAGAAAATAAACAACATAATTAAAATGTTTTGAGTGATATTTTTGTTTTTAGTAAACTTATCCCATGGTATTATATCTCATGTATTACTAATACCTTACATTTGGAGGTATTAGTAATACATCATATAATACCATGTAGGAGATATTACTAATCCACGAATTAGTTATACATAAACCCAATTTCCTACCAAATATAGTACTGAATAATACCATTCATAATATATGGACTATTTATTTTAATACGACCTACCAAATGACCCATTAATGGAAATAACCAATTTCTCAAAGAATTTAATTTTTTTTTAAAAAAGGCTTTTCCTTAATAAAAAAGAATAAAAAAAAGGTGGGGTGTTAAATTGGAGATTGGAAGGAAATTGTAGTGCAGAATGTTTCCATAATAGTTTCACTTAATTGGATTTTATTTTCATATTAATAGCAATATTTCATCACCAAATCTTGAAATGCTCTTTGGAATAATTCTCTATAAAAATTGAAAATTGACTGATGGTGACAAGTCAATCACCACTTCACCACATGTAAATATCTTATATTTATTACAACTTCAAATGCAATATTAAAATACTTTTTTTTGAAAATTATTTCAAATGAAATAAAAAAATTCACTTATTAGTTTTCAAATAAAATTTTACGACCCTTAACTTTAATTATCTTTGTAAATTTAATTTTAATGCTTCTTTAATTTCGACTGATACCATCGTTAATTAGCCTTAATGACTTTCTTCATGAGAAAAATCAGAAAGTTTTTTCAAATGGTATTTTTTGGCTAATTAATCTGACAATTAAATGGAATTAAATAGCCATCATACATTTATTGGTAAATCATATTAGTACGTATATGTTATGCCTAGTCTATTTTCATCTACATTAATTTAAAACACATATTTATACATACTCAATTTTAAAAATAAAGATATGATTAATTATTTTATTTTATTTAACTCTAATTATTTCTAATATGTTTTATTAAAATATTAAATTTATTATATTAAAAAATAATAAAATAATTTATCACCTTTATAAAATATGTAAAAATAAGTAGTGACAATATATATATCAAGAGTTAGCCGGCTATTGTTTGAAGGAATCTTCTTTTTTGGGGTTGAAAAATATATTAAGAATAATTGAATTATTCTGGATTTTCTTCTTACTTTAATTTTTATTGTTTTTGTTCCTAATTTGTATTAAAACAATATGTTGGATTTTGGGAGATACATACATTTAAACATCTCACATTATGAAAATTTTCAAGTAATTTTAATAAGATTTTCAATAAATTATTTGTTAAAAGAATTCCGCTTTCTATATTTACTACCTTTTTTTAAATTTTTTTTGAATTATGTGATAGTATATTTGGTTGATATGGAAAAACTAAAGAACTTTTTTGAATTTTACGGTATAAAATAAGTTCAAGACATTTGTGTGGCTATAAGCCAATAACTAAAGGTAGAGTGGAAATTTTAAAACTTAAGTTATTTCTAAAAATATAAAGATGATTATCCTTTTAAGACAAATTAAAAAAAAATATCACGTAGACTAAAATAAAAAGGTAAACTTTTAAATTAAATATTGTCTATTTACTTTTAATTTACACTCTTTTTAATATGAAAATCTAAAATTATAATATTTTTAACAAAAATGTAAAATACATATTTTTAGTATCCAACCATACTAAACACACATAAAATAAAGGAAGAATGGCCCAAAATATCCTTAAAGTATTAGAAATGGTATAAAATTACCCTCCATCCATCTATTGGCTCCAGAATACCCTTCTCACCCACCTATTGACTCCAAAATACCCTTGTCATCAACCCCTGGGTTCAAAATTGATCACTTATTTAACGGTTTTAAAATTAAACTATTTAAATACATTTTTAATACGTGAAACTCAACTATCTGTTATAATTTAACCTATTAGTATAATTTACAAATCAATCCACTATCCACCTATTACTAATTAAACTACACCAAATTAATAAACGCACCCTATTACTAATGCAACAACAGGAAAGCTACTGCCAATGAGCGTTTTTAAAAATTTGAGGCGAAAATATTTATAGAAGTAAATTATCATACATTGAAGTGTCTAAATAAAAATTACCGATAAACTTAAAAGTCTGAATATTTCATCTTAATTATTCTTTCGTCTTAATTATGTGATGTTACTTCAAAGATAATTTTTTTAAAAATAATATACTAAAGGTTTTAAAACAAATCATATATATTTATAAAATTATATTTTAAAAAAGTGCATGAATTAATTCGGGATGTACCACTTTTTTTTACCTTTAATCATAAATTTTGAATTCAAGCTTAACTTAGATTTAATTGGTGCTTCGATTCGGACTCGAATAATTTTGGATGTCATTTTCAGGAATCTGTAATTTTGTCGTGTTTTAGTAGTGTTTAGGACGATTTTGATATTATAGTTCGTATATTAATTGGGTGGGGTTTTAGTTAGTAATGGGTGGGTAGTGGGTTGATTTATAAATTATATCAATAAATTAAACTATAACAAATATTTGAGCGCCATGTATTTTAAAAGATATTTAAATAGTTTAAATTTAAAACCGTTAAATAAGTGGTTAATTCTGAACTCAAATGTGGATGACAATGGTATTTTGAAGCCAATAAGTGAATGAAAAGGGCATTTTTGAGCCAATAGTGGATAGAGGATAATTTTATACCATTTATAATACTTCAAAAATATTTTAGATCTTTTTCCGTAAAATAAATAGAGTCAGCATAACCAAGGGAACTTGTTTTTTCTCCCTAACCAAATATTATTCAAGCACCTACTTATAGACAGCAATATTTCTAATTGGTTACTTTAATCAAAATCTTATATTTATACAATTTCTTTGTTAAATATGGATAAATAATTTATCAAGAATCAATAAGCTATTTTTTAGAGAATGCTTGAACATAACACATTCTTTGCTTTTTACTTAACTTTATATTTAAAAAGCTGTTTGGTTATACATATAGTTTGTTTTTTTTGACAAAAAAATCGACTTAAGTTATATGTTCTGAATTTTAAAAACTAGTTCTAATCACCATTTCAGGACAAATAGTAAAGAAACTCCAAAATCAAGACAAAAATAAGGAATATAAATTTTATGGGTATATCCTATGTAGAACATTATATGTACCCACAACTATATCTTGTGTACCCACTTTTAAAAAGTTTTCAAATATTTATTACATAAAAACTTTTAGACATGAGGTGTCTAGAATTAAGAGTAATGTTTGAGATTATTGTTAAAATTTGCTATTAATTTTTGTAAATATTTTTTTAAGATAGCTTTTTAGAAAAGTATTTTTGAATTTGAGATTGTAATTAATATTTGCTATTAATTTTTTTAATATTTTTTTGAGATAGCTTTTTAGAAAATCATTTTTGAAAAAAAAAAAAGCAATTTATGTTTATCAGTTTATTTCAAAAGTGCTTTTGGTAAGCAAAGTGTTTTAAAATGTTAAATTACAGAAAATGACAAGTATCAATGTAATTTTGATATGAAGAATATTTTTATGTATAGAAATTATTATATATAATGAAATCTTAATCAAAGTTATGAGATATGTTAATTAAAAGGATATATGAGGAAATATGGAGAAATAGATAAAAATAGAAAAGATATTTACTTTGTTCATGTAATTTTATATTTTTTTAAAAAAGTAGAAATTTCTAGCTTCTTCAAAACAGTAGGATAAGTGTGTAATGACCCGTTAGGACATTTTGAAAACTGGTTATCTCTCTTTCATAAAGGACCCTTTTGTAAAATTTAGTAGCAATTTAGAATTACTCGTTTAACTATAGTTATTTAATAAAATATTCACCAACTGAAAATTGTAGTTGATTAAATAGTTTTAGATTTTCAAACCAATTGCCTCTACTAATTCAAAACAACTCGGGGTGCTATCAAGAGGGGTAAAATGGTAATCTTATGAAAAACTTTCAAAATGTCCTAACGGGTCATTACATTAACATGGTATCAGAGCCCCGGGTTCATAAGTCTCATGTGAGTACAAGGTCGAGTATAAGTAGAGTCTCGAGGATCTGCATGGAGACGTCTGTACTTATCTTCGATAAGCTATGGTAACTTTTAGGAATAGTCTTCACTTTTTGAATCTCTATCGTGCGTACTTGGTCTAATTTTATTCTTATCGCTTCATTCATTCCCTCTCATTATGTGGTGACTCATGCGTAGTTCCTCATGTCAGTAGTTGGTGTTGCGTATGGCTTGGATGTCAGATATGGTACTAGGCTTAAAGTGATATACTTATGGAAATGATGTGTGGTTAGATTTCAAATGTTCAAAAATTTGAAGGGGTTGTGTTAGGTTAGTTACCGTTATAAAGTGGATAATACTTGTGTGGTATTAATAATATCTCTAGTGATTCGATAATTGAAAGTGGAATAATTAAAAGGATGGCTAGATAATGAATATTGTAACTTAGGAACTAAAATTAAAGTTATCATAACATGAATGACTGCTTTGAAAATGATGAGCATAATGATGCACCAATTGAGGTTAGAATTTCTACTACGACTGTAGAAATTGTGTATATATCAAAGAAGGTGATGATACAACTACTACAATAGTATCAAGGGCAACTTTCACATATAGCAAACAAAAAATTCATATTTGTATGCTATAGCAAAGTTTGCATAATTACGCTCCATAGCAAACATAGAAACTGTATATTTCGCTATACATATACAATTGTATAATTCGCTGTCCTAAATTGTATAATTCATTAGCCTATTTCGCTGCAATTGTATAATTCGCTATCCTATTTCACTGCAATTGTATAATGCACAATTGTATAATTCACTGCCTATTTCGCTGCATATTTGTATAAAATTTGCTTTGCATACAATTGAAACGAAGTAAAATGCATGTATATTGCATAATTATAAGTGTATAGGGAGAAGATATATGTTTTTCTCTCGCTTTATACAAAACAGAAACACAATTTATACACTTCTGTTGTATAAAGCGAGAGTAAATTGTATTTCACTGCAATTGTATAATTCGCAATTGTATAACTTGTTGGCCTTTTTCGCTGCAATATTTGTATAAAATTTGCATTTGTCTACAATTGAATTGAAGTAAAATGTCTATAAATTGTTTAATTAAGTGTATAGCACGAAGATATATGTTTTTGCATGTGTATATACAATTTTCTCTCGCTTTATACAAAACAGAAACACAATTTATACACTTCTGTGTATAAAGCGAGAGAGGCGAGCAGAGGGAGAGTGGCGAGCGAGAATGGGAGAGTGGCGAGCGAGAGTTTTGGGAGAGAAGCGACTGGCAAACTTTAGCTAACGTTTGCTATGGAGCACAATTAATCAAACCGTAGCTACTTCATTTATTTTAGGTTATTAGTTTGCTATTATATACAATTATCCCTAGTATCAATACTTACTTGGTAAGAGGTATAAAGTGTGCTACTCCTATTATCGACCTGATCCCGAAGAAATCACTTTGGATGAGAGAATGACAAATTTGATTGTGTATTATCATGGGGGATCAAACTAGTTGATTGTGGTGGCTAAAAATCAAAGAGATGGAGTCATTTGAATGAAATGTTTGATATGGGCTCTATGGAGAGAATATAGTGTGTTATTCGATTTTTTTTATTACGTACATTCTTATATGACACACCTACTTTGTCCGGGACATGATTTGGAGTATAATTTAATGTATATGTCAACGTGTGTTTCTACAACTATGGGTAAAGTCCTAGTGGTGGATCGGATGTACCGATCCTCTTATATCCTCTTGATATGGTAGGATTCTTGCAAAATTTGGTCATTTCAGTTATGATAGACTTGGTGTTGTTTGGGATAGTTAAAGTATTTCAATGTGTCTATAGGCCCAACCTTGCTTATGAGAACTTATATAAGAGCTAATATGAAGAGTTACAACTGTTTAAGAGTGTTGTTAAATGTTCTATGAAGCGTATTGTTTGTTGGGTGTTTAGCTAATCATTTTTTTTCTATGAGTTAGACACATTTGATTCTCCCTTGATGAGTACCCAATGTCTAAATATTAGATTTTTATAACTTAAACTCGTGAAAAGATAGTATTGTGAAAAGAAAATCTTGATAAGATCTGTGATGGTTTGTGATTTATGAGTGTGTGGTGGTTGGTTAACGTTTAATTTTTTGTTGTAGCCGATATCAATTCGAAATGTTATCTTGATTATGTGAGAAAGGATTCACCATGATGGTTATGTTATGATTCAATGGTTTTCATTTTATATTTGGTTCATGGCTACTCCTAATTTGTAATTTTCCAAAAGTTTGGTTCGAGAGTCCATTTATTAGTAGTTGGTCTTGATGAAATAGTGTCAAAGAGGAGTTCACTTGAAAAAAGAAATAAACATCACTCAAGTTTTTGGTAACGTCGGTTGTTCCTTTTTCTCCTTCTTCATGTTCGAGGACAAACATAATTTTTAGTGATGGATAATGTAATAACCCGTTAGGATATTTTGAAAACTAGTTATCTCTCTTTCATAAAGGACCCTTTCTGTAAATTTTAGTGGGAATTTAGAATTACGCGTTTAACTATAGTTATTAATTAGCGGACAATTTTTATTATTTGATTTTAGTAATTAATTAATGAGTCAATTCATAAGTTATTTATTACCCTATACTATTTGACCCATGTATTGAATTAAGTTGATAGGGTTTAATACAATATTAGTCATTGTATAAGCCTATTTCGGCTCAAATTCTCAAACGAGGATGACAACAATGAATTTGGTGATTGTCTGAGTATTGACCAATATGCATCAGGTAAACCATACCCTTCTTGTATTGTAATATGTCTAAAACTTATATAATTGATATTAAATTAAGTCAGTTAAAAATTGGATAAGAATCGAAAAGTTTGGAATCAACTTTCATATGGATATGCCTTGTTAATTCTTAAAATTTTAAATTGTTTACTTTTTGAAAGAACAATGTAATTGCTATTGATTTTTTCTTTATAAGTTAGTGGGGTGATATTAATGATTTTCTCTATTTCAAATTAGGGGTGGTGATATATAGGATTGGTAGTTAAGAAATTTGAATATTAATGATAGTGGGGTGGTGTTTGGATAATTAACCACGGGAAAAATATTGTTCTGATAACTAGTAGCTAAATCTTTAATATCCTATGACTAGGTTTGTAATGAAATAGAAATTATTTTGTAGTTTGTTAATTGGGAAAACAAAGGTGGGAATGATGATGAATGTATGTGGTTGGAAGAAAACTTTTAGCTTTGAAACAAAAGAAAATATATTATCATTATAAGAGGTCAATGTACTGTTTCTTATTTCCTTCTCAATAATTTCCATCACTGTATAATTACCATAGCTTGATATAATGTCATGTAATTACATATTGGGTGTAAAATATTATATGAAAATTATAGGGTTGTAATGTTTGAAGAAATTATAACTTAACCCTACACTTGAAATTTAGGAAATATAAGATTTAACCTATTGGTTGGAATTCAGATTTAGGAACTTTATTATACATTAGAGTGAGTTTTGAGTCTAGACTAGACACATAGTAGTTGTTAGTCTTGTAATCTTATTGTGGTCATTTATTTGAATAGATTGCTTTGAGTTGGAAGTTCAATGAAAGGGGAAGACACAAGTTTCGGAGTGAATTATTCTTGAGACTGAGTCAAGTGTATTTCTAAATTCTTGCCAAGTGTATGTAATGTGTGTATTTCCTTGTGGTATATGTTTGGGAGTAATGGGACTTGGTGATGGGTTTTCTTGTCCACATCAATTAATTCTAATGATAAAAAGGGGTAATAAAAGACGATGTGATTATTTGTTTGTATATGATGTGTTGAGAATGGTACGAGTTCCGGTGTTATAATGGGAAAGTTTATTACTATAGAATGTAGATTGTAATCCGAGAATGCCAAAGCATATAGGCATTAACTGAAATATTAGTGATTTGATTTATTATGTGTGATTGTGTTCTTTACTGAACCCGTATAATTGTGATAATTGATGTGATTATATGTCATAGCGACATTTGGTTTATTGAGATTTTGCATCATCTCCTTCATTTGATATCATATTGTGCACATGCATTGATATGAGATAGGGTATGAGTAAAGGTCTAACACGTGGAGATCGTCCGTGCGAAATTTGTTTGATTATGATAGTGCATTGAGATAATCCGTGCACACACATGGAGATCGTCCGTGTCGGTATATGGACCTCGCGAGTCCCACATGGGTCATGAACTCTCGATGTATTTCCGAGGAGTATCATATATATACGGTTGAGAGAGAAATTGGTATCCTTAGGCATATCACTTCATGGTGTCATATTGCATTGCATCCCATGACATTTTTCATTCTTGATGATTATGTGTTTTATTGATGGTTGAGAATTACTTGATATTTGATTACCTCTATTTGACGAACTTGATCTTGTGTGTTGCTGATATTGTGAGTGTTTTTTTGTGTAAAGTTGTGATTGTTGAATATTGGTTTGTAGTTGAGGATGTATAATTTGTTAAAATCATTTTGATGAGTTGGATGCTATGAAAATTGTGAAATGTAGGTTGGGCTGATTTTTGTGCAGGTTGTAATTGTGGAGGTTCGGTTGGTGTGTAAGAAGTACTCGTATTTTATTCCCTTAGTTTGTCTTTAGACGTTTACTTGCTGGGTACCGTGTGATTTGGTACTCACCCCTTGCTACTACAATTTTTTTTTGTAGGTTACTAGCCCGAACTTTGTGGTATCTCTCTTCTCCTTCTCTGAGATTTCTTGGAGATTTGTGAGGTAACTGTTTGTCGTCTCAGCGTACTTTCTTTCCCTTAGTTATAACCTCGTTCTATTCTAGAAACAAGTTCATTTGAGACTAGCGTTTCTTTTGAATCAATTGCAATACTTTAGAGACTTGTACACGTGACAACCAGATTTTAGGGGTGTTTTGAATTGATTCTCAATTTTCTGCATTTTTATTGTAATAGTTGAATTTTAGGCTGACTTGTCTTGGTGGGATAAGACGAGTGTCATCACGCTCATTTTGGATCGTGACAAAGTGACTCTTTAAAAGTAGTTTTATTAATTTGTCAAAACACCTCCTTTCTTTTTAAAAAAATAAAATAAAATTGCTTTTATTTATTTTCAAAATAAATGTTTTTGAAACTTCCAACAATAATGCCAAATAAACTCTAAATTTCAACCAAATATGTAGGGGACTTTAGACAAAGTTACTCAGTTTAGCTTATACGATTAAAATTCAAATAAAATTAAATTTAGTACAATCATTTGTAATTTCAAACTTTAAACATGCATATTTAAATTTATTTTAAAATGAACAATTTTTTTATTTTTTTGATTTTCCCTATCATGAATATAACTTAAATGTTTGATTTTAAAATCGAGCATCATAGTATTTCGGCTAAATAAGGGGATCTAACAATTCTCCTTTACTCTCTTTTTATTTTTCCAAGTTTTTACTTAGATTAAGGATATATAATATAATTAATGGATAAAATTTAATTGACTAAAGCAAGATCTTACTGTGATTTGAATATAATATTCAATATATTTACATCTAAAATTACAGTAATTCCACAATTATAATTAAATATTATCTTGTTCATAAATACATCTGTGTTAAAACTTAAAATCCCATCTCTTCCAAATTCTTTATTCCTAAATCCTATGTCATAAACTCATGATTGTCTTCCATTTTTATTTTCTTGAATTGATAACTTAGGAAAAAGTTTTATAAAAGTAAGGTACTAGTCAATTAAATAATACTTAAATTTAATCACATTTATTACTGTGAATTTTTACTTATATCATGTCTCCTCATTTCTTGTAAAAAGAATTAAACATATACATTTAGTATATAAATTCCTTAACTTAGGAATTAGTATCATATAATGTGCCAATATTTGCTTTTGAATAATATATAATCCCTGTCACCTTTTCTATGTGATTTTAATTATTTTTTTTTAATTACATAATCATCAATAATCAATAAATTAATATTTTATAACAATTAATATATCTACTAGTTTATTATTGATAAATTAAATCGAATCGAACCGAACTGAACGAACAAAGGCCATTGAAAATAAGGAAGAGCCAAGTGTAATTTGGTTTGAAATAGTTGTCAAATAGTGACTCCACGATGTCCACCACAGACAAGAGAATCAAAATCTGAAGCAGTGGAGCCAGCTAACCATGTGAATATTACAGTACATGTTGTTCTCTTTTTTAATTTACATTTTCACACCCACCGCTATTTGTCTCCTCAGCCGCATCGACACTAAAGTTCAAATCTTTTTCTTAGTTCTTGAAAAGCATATGCCAGTTCTTGTTTTTTTGTTACATTAACAGGGGTTTTTGTTGTTTTTGTTGATGTTCAGATCTGTTCTGCATTTTCATTGTTTGTAGTTTGTTTGTAATAAAGATTCAATCTTTACAGAATGGGGGATTCAAAAAAGTATATAACAGCTGAGGAGTTAAAGAGGCATAACAAGAGAGAGGATGTATGGATCTCTGTTCAGGGGAAAGTTTACAATGTGACTGATTGGATTAAGCAACACCCTGGTGGGGATATCCCTATACTTAATCTTGCTGGACAAGAAGCAACTGATGCATTCATTGCTTTTCATCCAGGTACTGCTTGGAAACATCTTGATAACTTCTTTACTGGTTATTATTTACAAGATTATGAGGTTTCTGAGGTATCAAAGGATTATAGAAAGCTTTGTGTTGACTTTGCTAAAGCTGGATTGTTTGAAAAAAAAGGTCATGGGGTTATGTATTCATTCTGTTTTATTGGGTTTTTGCTTTGCTTGACTTTTTATGGTGTACTTTTTAGTAATAGTTTCTTGATTCATATGCTTTCTGGAGCGTTGTTGGGGTTAACTTGGATGCAGATATCTTATTTGGGTCATGATTCTGGTCATTACGTGATAATGACAACAAAGGGGTTCAACAAAATGATTCAGATTATGTCTGGGAATTGTCTTACTGGGATTAGTATTGCTTGGTGGAAATGGACTCATAATGCTCATCATGTGGCTTGTAATAGCTTGGATTATGATCCTGATCTTCAGCACTTGCCAGTTTTTGCTGTATCTTCAAGTCTGTTTAAGTCATTGAATTCTACTTTCTATGGAAGAGAGCTAACGTTTGATTCCCTCGCGAAATTCTTTGTCAGCTATCAACATTTTACTTTCTATCCAATCATATGTGTTTCCAGGGTGAATCTATTTATTCAGACATTGTTGCTGTTGTTCTCAAAAAGAAAAGTACCTGATAGATTTTTGAACATATTGGGGATCATGGTTTTCTGGACTTGGTTTCCGCTTCTTGTTCTCTCCTTGCCTAATTGGACAGAGAGGGTGCTGTTTGTTCTCACAAGCTTTGCTGTGACCGGGATTCAACACGTTCAATTCTGTCTGAACCATTTTGCTGCCGATGTTTACGTTGGACAGCCCAAGGGGAATGATTGGTTTGAGAAACAAACAGCTGGGACTATTGACATTGCTTGTTCTCCTCAGATGGATTGGTTCTTTGGAGGATTGCAGTTCCAGCTTGAGCATCATCTGTTTCCAAGGCTACCAAGGTGCCACTTAAGGAATATTTCTCCTATCGTGCAGGAGCTATGCAAAAAGCACAATTTGTCCTACAGAAGTTTGTCCTTCTTTGAGGCCAATAGGTGGACAATAAGGACACTCAGGACTGCGGCAATGCAGGCCAGGGGTCTGATCTGGGATGCTGTTAACACTCATGGCTAGTATAATTTTTTTGATTCTGCAAAATGTTGAAGCTTTTCGTAATCTGTTTATTGTCATTATAATTGAATAATTTCTAATTTTAGTTTGTGTTGCTGGATTGGAACAGAGAGACAATGTTTATGCTGTCTCAGCCGCTTGCACAATTCGGAATTTTGTTTAGGAACATGCTTAAAACTGCTTCAGCATTCCATTAATGATTATGACTATGTGCATACATTTTTCTTTGATAGGGAGATGATAAATATTAGTTAATATCTATGTATTTATATAACCTCTTTATGTTAATTGTTGCATCTCATGTTTTGCCTAGTTAGTTTAGTCAGGTTTCCTTTGGTCAAGGGGTGAGGCTGCTGGTAATAGCATCAGTGATTTGGGAGAAAATATATGCAAGACCAAATTGGTGCGATGGTTGCACTTTTGGTTATATCTTTTTTTTTTTTTTGCTGACAAGGGAAACCCGCAGCCGCTACCCTTTGAGTGCGCAAAACCCCTCCTCCTATGCAATAGCTTGCAAACCACATAGGAGAGGTAATTTGCACTAGGCAAGCCTGGTGCAACGAGCTCGACCTAGAAGGCAAACCCCTTGCTTTCGCTGGCAAGGGATTGCACTTTTGGTTATATCTTTAATCCCAATATCTGCTTCTTATTTCTCTTGTTCTCCTGGTATGTGTTTAATCTCTTAATTGCTAGCTGTTGCATTCTATGAGTAGATTGGTATGAGTTAATATCATTATAGTGCACATTCTTTGGACCATAACATGATGCCTCATTTCGAACTGGAGTAAACATTTCTTGCATGCATCTCCCTGGAAGAATTATATCCAGTTTGATCATCACTGTTCTTTAGACCATAGCATGATGCCTCCTTATTATTGCTTAGTACTTGTGAAGCTGAGTCTCTTACATGTAACTAAGCAACTCTGATGCATCTAGAAGCACAGAAATTTTTCTTAGAAGGAATAGATATGAATGCCATTGCTTGCAAGAATCTTAGAGATTGACAGAAATTCTTATAAGTGTATGCTGTAGAATAGTGTCCAGGGTTATTAAAGGCACCCCCAACCGAAGCATTGCAGGGCTAGCTGCATTTGAAGTAAGATCTTCTTGTCTTTCTATATATGGCAAAGATACCTGCAAGACCAAAACCTTATTATTAGTTTGTCCGTCTCTTAAACCGACTCTCCAGGGTTCATGCAGGGTGGAGGGGGTGGGGTGAGGACCATTTTCCTCACAAGAAATTGTGGCCTAGATAAGTTGAGACTTGTCTGAGTGACATTTGAAGAACCAGGGGATGGTACTCCTCCATTCAATGTCATTTACTTCACTTCTTGGCAAGCCATTTAATGTCATTAACTTCACTTCTTGGCAAGATTTTAGTTGAGAAGCTGAGTCTTGTTGCCTGTCCAAGAGGGTGTCCTTTGCTGGAAAATTAAATTGTTGAAATAGCTCAACCGCTTTTTACGTATATATGCTATATGTTGAATCCTCTTTAGTTTTTCAGCGCCTGCTGCTTTATATTTTGACTTTTCTTAGTGAAAATCTTGGCTCCGTTAGTGCATCCATTTGGGACTGAATGGATCATAAAGTTGTTTCTTGCTGCTGTTGCTATGCATATATTCTTGATGATTAGATGTCTTGAGGGGCTAGATTTGTCTAAGTAGTGTCGTTTTAGTTGCTGGATAGAGTTATGCAAATGTTAGTTATATAAAGATTAATTATGAAAAAATTAGTAGTAATATAGAGATTAGTCTGGCAAAAATCAAATTAGTTATGTGGAAATTAATTACATAGAGAATCGTGAAAAAGAGATTGGTTATATATGAAATGCAAGATCTCTATATAAAATGATAGGTTTGATTATTAGTTATTCGATCTTCTATTCTACACAAAATGATACATCTATATTTGGAAAAACATGAACCCAACATTTTTATATGGAAAAGAAAAAAATAATTATGAAGACAACCAAACAAGCACTTGTTTCTTTGGGGTGCGTGGGGCCAGAAAATGACTTTGTTTTGTGAAATTAGTAAAGCTCATTATGTACTCATTGTAGAATATGTAATTGTTTTTGCCTTTTTATTACTAAGGTTTTGAAAATTTTCAAATTTGTTTTGGTAGAAACATTATTTTATTTATAAAATTTAGGAAATTAGAGAAATTTTGGTGCCAAATGCCTAAAACCTAAAAGTACGAAATGAAAAAAAAAAGAAAAGAAAAATCTAGCTTAGAATGTTTGTGTAGAGAAGTTTTTGAATGGAAAAAATCCTTGATAGAAAATATTTCCCTCTAATGAAGCCTTAATGCGAATTTGAAACAGTCAAATTTTAATGTGTATACCGGACACCATATGAGAAAACAAGAAAAAAAGTAGTTGAATGCATATCTAGAGTTGAAGTGAGAAATTGCGACAACAACATATCTAAGGTGTGATTCCATTGGGTAAGATTTGAAGAGGGTAATGTGTACGTAATTTACCCTTACAAGCCAAGGTAGATAGTTTGTTATTTATTGAACCTCGGTTCAATTAAAAACAATACAAAACAGTTTGAAAGAAGAAGTAATGAAAGTGAAGACGTTAAGACATAATAAATACTAAAGAAAGTGTTGCAACACAAACTAAAAATGGAATAACTTTATTACAAAATAAATACGATAATCGAAATGTTAGAAACAATCAATACTAACAAAAATATAATAAAAGGAAACTTTTAGAGTGATAATACGAATACTAGTATGAATGTCTAACCAAGACAATCTTCAACCGCCTAACTAACACTCTACCCTAATTTGTGTTTGTAGACATTGAAATTTTGTGGGACTCTACAAGATGCGTTCAATTCGAGTTGGACTCTACAAATTGTGTCCAACTCAGATTAGGATTCTTGGAGGCTACTCAATCATAAATCCTAGTTTATGCCTATATAAATGGTAGTAAATTCCCTTAAAAGGCATCTTGGAAATTCCATAAAGAGATCAAGATCTCGAATAATCCGCAAATTGGTAGATTATTCATAGGGAGGTCAAATCTGAATCATCCTAGTTCAAGAAATACGCCACTAACGGCCCTTGAATCATGGATAAATCTTAAATGAGTAGAATCAAGAGAGGAACATAATTGTACCCGCTATCTTGATGAATAAAATCATGTTTCTTTATATTTTATTTGTATGATTTATTCATTTTTCATATGTTTAAAATTTGTTGCAAACAAATTGGCACGCCCAGTGGGACCAAATTTGCCCTTCATCTCTTTTCACTTAAATCAAATTTGAAAATCTGAAGCTGCAAAAGTGGAAGAATGAGTACTTTAAGCCACGTCTTTGAGTTTCATCAAGTCTACACTCCGTCAAACCTTGAAGCAGGGGGCATTTGTAGACATTGAAATTTTGTGGGACTCTACAAGATGCGTTCAATTCGAGTTAGGACTCTACAAATTGTGTTCAACTCAGATAAGGGTTCTTGGAGGCTACTCAACCCTAAGTCCTAGTTTATGTCTATATAAAGGATAGTAAATTTCCTTAAAAGACATCTCGGAAATTCCATAAAGAGATCAAGATCTCGAATAATCCGCAAATTGGTGGATTATTCATAGAGAGGTCAAATCTGAATCATCCTAGTTAGAGAAATACGCCACTAACGGTCCTCGAATCATGGATAAATCTTAGGAGAGTAACAGAATTGTACCCGCTATCTTGATGAATAAAATCACATTTCTTCATATTTTATTTGTATGATTTATTCAGTTTCCATATGTTTAAAATTTGTTGCAAACAAATTGGCACGCCCAGTGGGACCAAATTTGCCCTTCATTTCTTCTCTCTTAAATCAAATCTGAAAATCTGAAGCTGCAAAGGTGGAAGAATGAGTACTTCAAGCCATGTCTTTGAGTTCATCAAGTCTACACTCCGTCAAACCTTGAAGCAGGGGGCATTTGTAGACATTGAAATTTGTGAAACTCTACAAGAAGCGTTCAATTCGAGTTGGGACCTATAAATTGTGTTCAACTCAGATAAGGATTCTTAGAGGCTACTCAATCCTAAATCCTAGTTTATGTCTATATAAACGGTAGTAAATTTCCTTAAAAGGCATCTCGAAAATTTCATAAAGAGATTAAGATCTCGAAGAATCCACAAATTGGTGGATTATTCATAGAGAGGTCAAATCTGAATCATCCTAGTTCGAGAAATACGCCACTAACGGCCCTCGAATCATGGATAAATCTTAGGAGAGTAGAATCAAGGGAGAAACAGAATTGAACCCGCTATCTTGATGAATAAAATCATGTTTCTTCATATTTTCTTTGTCTGATTTATTCTTTTTTCATATGTTTAAAATTTGTTGCAAACAGTGTCCTCCATAGACTTTTCACCAAGATCATGCCCTCAGTAAGCTAAAACTATGTCATGTCATGTCTCAACACCTCTCCCAAATATTCCATCGGCCTACCTCTGCCTCTATGGTCCATCACCTTCGCGTTGGTGAATTCATGCATCTCCTTCACATGACCAAACTATTTAAGTCTTGCTTCTCGTGTCTTATTTCCCAGCGATGCCACTTTGTTATGAACATTTTTTTTTCTAATTTTATTTCTCCTAGTATTTCCACACATCCATCTCAACAGACTCTTCTTTGCAATTTTCAATAGTCATGAATTTAAAATCAATCGATTATAACCAAATATGATATATTTATCTCTATGTGTATAAATGTTTACATAATTTGAGTCGAAAATAATAATTTTAATGGGCCAATTTAATAGAACTTTCCCTAATAAATCCAAGTCTAAAACAGAGGGAAAAAGAAGATGACATATTTTTATAGTCCATATAATAAGGTTTTTCTATTAAATTAGCAATTCTTTGTCGTCATGAAATTTTCAACGTGGTTGTATATACAATATATATTATATTTCAATTCAAACCAAATTAGGAAAAAACAATTATTGCTATCAAATGACCTATAATTTCAATATTAGTAATAATGAGAAATATTTAATTACAGATCATGTCAAAGTATCCAAAATGATAACGTAGGGTGATAGATCAATAACCTCATATAGCAGTCTTACAATAAGTGTGACGTTAGTAAATTACAAAAACTTTTATTCAGGCAAGAAGAGAACCTTGATATTAAATCTGTGTCCTTATCAATATTTGGACACGTAAAATAAAGCGTAATCGCGGATTCTGAATTTCGGAGGTTCGAAAAATAAAAATATAAATGTGTAAAATAGAATGCAAAGTAATATATAACCCTAGGGTTATACATGATTGGGTTGGTTCGGATTATTCAAATATCAAACCAAAATTTTCGTTTAAAAATTTTAAATTTATAAATCAAACCAAACTAATAAAATTTGGATTTTTTCGGATTTTTCAACCTCGAATTGGTTTGGATTTTTTAAATACCAAACCAAACCATTATGTCGAATTTTTAAATTTTATAAATCAAACCAAACTAATAAACTTCGGATTTTTCTAGATTTTTGGATTTTTTCGGTAAAGCTTGCATACAAACAACATATTATTGACTTGTGCTCCAAATATTTCTTTAGCCCAAACAAAATAGAATTATCTTAGGTGTTTGTTAGAAAAAATACCACAAAATATGAGAAGAATATTGATGACAAAAAGATATTCAATAAAAAAATAATAATGAATTCATCATATAAAATAAATATTGTAAAGTTATAGTGAAAATAATCATAATTTAAAAGTACTAAATCATGCTAAAATAAGTTTAATAAGCTTAGTTACATTACTAAATATTTAAGGAAAATTAAAATTAGATTATGTATTTTAATTGTCTAAACCAATATGAAACTAAAGAACAATATTCAATATTATTGTCATTCTTAGTTTGAATTGATTTTCTGTGTGCATTAGTATTAGTTTGATTTTGATTTAAGTTTTATTATAATTATCAACATTTATGAACTATAATCTTTATTGGACCATTCCGAATTTTAAGTTCTAAACTAGAAATAATATATCAAAAGACAAAAACTATGAAATAGTATAAGAAATGTTTTAAAATTTATGTATAAAATAAAGTTTTAAAATTACATATATAATGTCGGGTTGGTTTGGTCTCGAGTTTGTTTTTTTAGTTAAAACTAAACCAACCCAAATATAGTCGGGTATTTTTGTCCAATACCAAACCAAGTCAAACCAAACCACCAGTCGAGTTTTTTTCAATTTGACTCGATTTACGATTTGGTTTGATTTTTTATTCGATATTGTACACCCCTATATAATACTAAGAAAGAATTAAATTTAAAAAAAATTAGGCAACTTGTGCACTCAGTAGGAATCAAACTTACAAATTGGGAATAATAATCACGGACCAAGTTGCACAATTCAGTACCACCGAGTTTTCTCTGCCATTTGATTTAGGTGGTTCAAAAATAATATACATATAAAAAGAACCCTATATCTACATAATAACGGTAAAGGAATTAAACAAATGTATAAATGTGCCTTAACCATGATTAGTTAAAACTGTAATTATACACTTTCTAGTTAGTTATGCAGATAGCTGAGTTAATTGATCATGTTAGCTTCTCGAATCAAGTACAGTTAGTTACAATTTTGTTAGAGCTGAGTCAGTTAGAAATATTGTATATAAGTGGTCCCACTGTATAGAATGATGTAATCAAGGAAGCAGAATACATTCTTTTCTCATGATTATTTTTCCAGTGTTCTTAGCTATATTTCAGTGTTCTTAGCTTATGTACAGTTCAAACAACAATTCATTAAAGTCTTCATGGTATACGAGCAAGGATCGATCATGGTTTCCATCTATTCAACAATCTCTGTTTAATTTTCAGCTTGAATCTGTTCACTTCCTCATGCCTTCATTGATAATTTTGAAGCAGTTGCAGGAACTCTCAGTTGATTTCATCCATGGCAATTCCCCCGATCAATCATTTACATCCTCTCTACCTACATCCATTAGATGCACATGGTTCTCTTAATGTCGGGATCATGCTCACTGGAACTGCGATGCGATTGACCGTGCTTGGGAAGAACAAAGTAGACTTCATCGACGGATCAATGATGAGGGATCAGTTTTCATGAAATTTAGATCGACTTTGGCACAGATGCAATGCGATAGTCGTCTCATGGATTCTCTGCAATGTAAGTAAAGATTTGCATAGTGGAGTTCTTTTCTGTTCAGATTCGCAATTGATCTAGGCAGATTTTAAGGAGAGATTTAACAAGGTTAACAGTTGTAGGATTTGGGAGAAAATATATGCAAGACCAAATTGGTGCGATGGTTGCGCTTTTGGTTATATCTTTTTTTTTTGCTGACAAGGGAAATCCGCAGCCGCTACCCTTTGGGTGCGCACAGGGTAAAACATCCTTCTATGCAATAGCTCGCAAACCACATAGGAGAGGTAACCTGCACCAGGCAAGCCTGGTGCAACGAGCTCGACCCAAAAGGCAAACCCCTTGCTTTCGCTGGCAAGGGGTTGCACTTTTGGTTATATCTATAATCCCAATATCTGCTTCTTTTTTCTCTTGTTCTCCTGGTATGTGTTTAATCTCTTAATTGCTAGCTGTTGCATTCTATGAAGTAGATTGGTATGAGTTAATGTCATTATATTGCGGAAATAATTGTATCTTAGAGACTCATTCCGAGTATGCACATTCTTTGGACCATAACATGATGCCTCCTTTAGAACTGGAGTAACATTTCTTGCATGCATCTCCCTGGAAGAATTATATCCAGTTTGATCATCACTGTTCTTTAGACCATAGCATGATGCCTCCTTATTATTGCTTAGTACTTGTGAAGCTGAGTCTCTTACATGTAACTAAGCAACTCTGATGCATCTAGAAGCACAGAAAAATTTTTCTTAGAAGGAATAGATATGAATGCCATTGCTTGCAAGAATCTTAGAGATTGACAGAAATTCTTAGAAGTTTATGCTGTAGAATAGTGTCCAGGGTTATTAAAGGCACCCCCAACCGAAGCATTGCAGGGCTAGCTGCATTTGAAGTAAGATCTTCTTGTCTTTCTATATATGGCAAAGATACCTGCAAGACCAAAACCTTATTATTAGTTTGTCCGTCTCTTAAACCGACTCTCCAGGGTTCATGCAGGGTGGAGGGGGTGGGGTGAGGACCATTTTCCTCACAAGAAATTGTGGCCTAGATAAGTTGAGACTTGTCTGAGTGACATTTGAAGAACCAGGGGATGGTACTCCTCCATTCAATGTCATTTACTTCACTTCTTGGCAAGCCATTTAATGTCATTAACTTCACTTCTTGGCAAGATTTTAGTTGAGAAGCTGAGTCTTGTTGCCTGTCCAAGAGGGTGTCCTTTGCTGGAAAATTAAATTGTTGAAATAGCTCAACTGCTTTTTACGTATATATGCTATATGTTGAATCCTCTTTAGTTTTTTCAGCGCCTACTGCTTTATATTTTGACTTTTGTTAGTGAAAATCTTGGCTCGGCTCCGTGTAGTGCATCCATTTGGGACTGAATGGTTCACAAAGTTGTTTTTGGTCTTAATTATGTAGTCAGAAGTGCTAGTGACTATCATTTAGCATTAGCCAAATCTGTAACATGTCTACTTTGCTGCTGTTGCTATGCATATATTCTTGATGATTAGATGTCTTGAGGGGCTAGATTTGTCTAAGTAGTGTCGTTTTAGTTGCTGGTTAGAGTTATGCAAATATTAGTTATATAAAGATTAATTATGAAAAAATTAGTAGTAATATAGAGATTAGTCTGGCAAAAATCAAATTAGTTATGTGGAAATTAATTACATAGAGAATCGTGAAAAAGAGATTATTTATATATGAAATGTAAGATCTCTGTATAAAATGATAAGTTTTCCTATTAGTTATTCGATCTTCTATTCTACGCAAAATGATACATCTATATTTGGAAAAACATGAACCCAACATTTTTATATGGAAAAGAAAAAAATAATTATGAAGACAACCAAACAAGCACTTGTTTCTTTGGGGTGCGTGGGGCCAGAAAATGACTTTGTTTTGTGAAATTAGTAAAGCTCATTATGTACTCATTGTAGAATATGTAATTGTTTTTGCCTTTTTATTACTAAGGTTTTGAAAATTTTCAAATTTGTTTTGGTAGAAACATTATTTTATTTATAAAATTTAGGAAATTAGAGAAATTTTGGTGCCAAATGCCTAAAACCTAAAAGTACGAAATGAAAAAAAAAAGAAAAGAAAAATCTAGCTTAGAATGTTTGTGTAGAGAAGTTTTTGAATGGAAAAAATCCTTGATAGAAAATATTTCCCTCTAATGAAGCCTTAATGCGAATTTGAAACAGTCAAATTTTAATGTGTATACCGGACACCATATGAGAAAACAAGAAAAAAAGTAGTTGAATGCATATCTAGAGTTGAAGTGAGAAATTGCGACAACAACATATCTAAGGTGTGATTCCATTGGGTAAGATTTGAAGAGGGTAATGTGTACGTAATTTACCCTTACAAGCCAAGGTAGATAGTTTGTTATTTATTGAACCTCGGTTCAATTAAAAACAATACAAAACAGTTTGAAAGAAGAAGTAATGAAAGTGAAGACGTTAAGACATAATAAATACTAAAGAAAGTGTTGCAACACAAACTAAAAATGGAATAACTTTATTACAAAATAAATACGATAATCGAAATGTTAGAAACAATCAATACTAACAAAAATATAATAAAAGGAAACTTTTAGAGTGATAATACGAATACTAGTATGAATGTCTAACCAAGACAATCTTCAACCGCCTAACTAACACTCTACCCTAATTTGTGTTTGTAGACATTGAAATTTTGTGGGACTCTACAAGATGCGTTCAATTCGAGTTGGACTCTACAAATTGTGTCCAACTCAGATTAGGATTCTTGGAGGCTACTCAATCATAAATCCTAGTTTATGCCTATATAAATGGTAGTAAATTCCCTTAAAAGGCATCTTGGAAATTCCATAAAGAGATCAAGATCTCGAATAATCCGCAAATTGGTAGATTATTCATAGGGAGGTCAAATCTGAATCATCCTAGTTCAAGAAATACGCCACTAACGGCCCTTGAATCATGGATAAATCTTAAATGAGTAGAATCAAGAGAGGAACATAATTGTACCCGCTATCTTGATGAATAAAATCATGTTTCTTTATATTTTATTTGTATGATTTATTCATTTTTCATATGTTTAAAATTTGTTGCAAACAAATTGGCACGCCCAGTGGGACCAAATTTGCCCTTCATCTCTTTTCACTTAAATCAAATTTGAAAATCTGAAGCTGCAAAAGTGGAAGAATGAGTACTTTAAGCCACGTCTTTGAGTTTCATCAAGTCTACACTCCGTCAAACCTTGAAGCAGGGGGCATTTGTAGACATTGAAATTTTGTGGGACTCTACAAGATGCGTTCAATTCGAGTTAGGACTCTACAAATTGTGTTCAACTCAGATAAGGGTTCTTGGAGGCTACTCAACCCTAAGTCCTAGTTTATGTCTATATAAAGGATAGTAAATTTCCTTAAAAGACATCTCGGAAATTCCATAAAGAGATCAAGATCTCGAATAATCCGCAAATTGGTGGATTATTCATAGAGAGGTCAAATCTGAATCATCCTAGTTAGAGAAATACGCCACTAACGGTCCTCGAATCATGGATAAATCTTAGGAGAGTAACAGAATTGTACCCGCTATCTTGATGAATAAAATCACATTTCTTCATATTTTATTTGTATGATTTATTCAGTTTCCATATGTTTAAAATTTGTTGCAAACAAATTGGCACGCCCAGTGGGACCAAATTTGCCCTTCATTTCTTCTCTCTTAAATCAAATCTGAAAATCTGAAGCTGCAAAGGTGGAAGAATGAGTACTTCAAGCCATGTCTTTGAGTTCATCAAGTCTACACTCCGTCAAACCTTGAAGCAGGGGGCATTTGTAGACATTGAAATTTGTGAAACTCTACAAGAAGCGTTCAATTCGAGTTGGGACCTATAAATTGTGTTCAACTCAGATAAGGATTCTTAGAGGCTACTCAATCCTAAATCCTAGTTTATGTCTATATAAACGGTAGTAAATTTCCTTAAAAGGCATCTCGAAAATTTCATAAAGAGATTAAGATCTCGAAGAATCCACAAATTGGTGGATTATTCATAGAGAGGTCAAATCTGAATCATCCTAGTTCGAGAAATACGCCACTAACGGCCCTCGAATCATGGATAAATCTTAGGAGAGTAGAATCAAGGGAGAAACAGAATTGAACCCGCTATCTTGATGAATAAAATCATGTTTCTTCATATTTTCTTTGTCTGATTTATTCTTTTTTCATATGTTTAAAATTTGTTGCAAACAGTGTCCTCCATAGACTTTTCACCAAGATCATGCCCTCAGTAAGCTAAAACTATGTCATGTCATGTCTCAACACCTCTCCCAAATATTCCATCGGCCTACCTCTGCCTCTATGGTCCATCACCTTCGCGTTGGTGAATTCATGCATCTCCTTCACATGACCAAACTATTTAAGTCTTGCTTCTCGTGTCTTATTTCCCAGCGATGCCACTTTGTTATGAACATTTTTTTTTCTAATTTTATTTCTCCTAGTATTTCCACACATCCATCTCAACAGACTCTTCTTTGCAATTTTCAATAGTCATGAATTTAAAATCAATCGATTATAACCAAATATGATATATTTATCTCTATGTGTATAAATGTTTACATAATTTGAGTCGAAAATAATAATTTTAATGGGCCAATTTAATAGAACTTTCCCTAATAAATCCAAGTCTAAAACAGAGGGAAAAAGAAGATGACATATTTTTATAGTCCATATAATAAGGTTTTTCTATTAAATTAGCAATTCTTTGTCGTCATGAAATTTTCAACGTGGTTGTATATACAATATATATTATATTTCAATGCAAACCAAATTAGGAAAAAACAATTATTGCTATCAAATGACCTATAATTTCAATATTAGTAATAATGAGAAATATTTAATTACAGATCATGTCAAAGTATCCAAAATGATAACGTAGGGTGATAGATCAATAACCTCATATAGCAGTCTTACAATAAGTGTGACGTTAGTAAATTACAAAAACTTTTATTCAGGCAAGAAGAGAACCTTGATATTAAATCTGTGTCCTTATCAATATTTGGACACGTAAAATAAAGCGTAATCGCGGATTCTGAATTTCGGAGGTTCGAAAAATAAAAATATAAATGTGTAAAATAGAATGCAAAGTCATATATAACCCTAGGGTTATACATGATTGGGTTGGTTCGGATTATTCAAATATCAAACCAAAATTTTCGTTTAAAAATTTTAAATTTATAAATCAAACCAAACTAATAAAATTTGGATTTTTTCGGATTTTTCAACCTCGAATTGGTTTGGATTTTTTAAATACCAAACCAAACCATTATGTCGAATTTTTAAATTTTATAAATCAAACCAAACTAATAAACTTCGGATTTTTCTAAATTTTTGGATTTTTTCGGTAAAGCTTGCATACAAACAACATATTATTGACTTGTGCTCCAAATATTTCTTTAGCCCAAACAAAATAGAATTATCTTAGGTGTTTGTTAGAAAAAATACCACAAAATATGAGAAGAATATTGATGACAAAAAGATATTCAATAAAAAAATAATAATGAATTCATCATATAAAATAAATATTGTAAAGTTATAGTGAAAATAATCATAATTTAAAAGTACTAAATCATGCTAAAATAAGTTTAATAAGCTTAGTTACATTACTAAATATTTAAGGAAAATTAAAATTAGATTATGTATTTTAATTGTCTAAACCAATATGAAACTAAAGAACAATATTCAATATTATTGTCATTCTTAGTTTGAATTGATTTTCTGTGTGCATTAGTATTAGTTTGATTTTGATTTAAGTTTTATTATAATTATCAACATTTATGAACTATAATCTTTATTGGACCATTCCGAATTTTAAGTTCTAAACTAGAAATAATATATCAAAAGACAAAAACTATGAAATAGTATAAGAAATGTTTTAAAATTTATGTATAAAATAAAGTTTTAGAATTACATATATAATGTCGGGTTGGTTTGGTCTCGAGTTTGTTTTTTTAGTTAAAACTAAACCAACCCAAATATAGTCGGGTATTTTTGTCCAATACCAAACCAAGTCAAACCAAACCACCAGTCGAGTTTTTTTCAATTTGACTCGATTTACGATTTGGTTTGATTTTTTATTCGATATTGTACACCCCTATATAATACTAAGAAAGAATTAAATTTAAAAAAAATTAGGCAACTTGTGCACTCAGTAGGAATCAAACTTACAAATTGGGAATAATAATCACGGACCAAGTTGCACAATTCAGTACCACCGAGTTTTCTCTGCCATTTGATTTAGGTGGTTCAAAAATAATATACATATAAAAAGAACCCTATATCTACATAATAACGGTAAAGGAATTAAACAAATGTATAAATGTGCCTTAACCATGATTAGTTAAAACTGTAATTATACACTTTCTAGTTAGTTATGCAGATAGCTGAGTTAATTGATCATGTTAGCTTCTCGAATCAAGTACAGTTAGTTACAAGTTTGTTAGAGCTGAGTCAGTTAGAAATATTGTATATAAGTGGTCCCACTGTATAGAATGATGTAATCAAGGAAGCAGAATACATTCTTTTCTCATGATTATTTTTCCAGTGTTCTTAGCTATATTTCAGTGTTCTTAGCTTATGTACAGTTCAAACAACAATTCATTAAAGTCTTCATGGTATACGAGCAAGGATCGATCATGGTTTCCATCTATTCAACAATCTCTGTTTAATTTTCAGCTTGAATCTGTTCACTTCCTCATGCCTTCATTGATAATTTTGAAGCAGTTGCAGGAACTCTCAGTTGATTTCATCCATGGCAATTCCCCCGATCAATCATTTACATCCTCTCTACCTACATCCATTAGATGCACATGGTTCTCTTAATGTCGGGATCATGCTCACTGGAACTGCGATGCGATTGACCGTGCTTGGGAAGAACAAAGTAGACTTCATCGACGGATCAATGATGAGGGATCAGTTTTCATGAAATTTAGATCGACTTTGGCACAGATGCAATGCGATAGTCGTCTCATGGATTCTCTGCAATGTAAGTAAAGATTTGCATAGTGGAGTTCTTTTCTGTTCAGATTCGCAATTGATCTAGGCAGATTTTAAGGAGAGATTTAACAAGGTTAACAGTTGTAGGATTTTTCAACTTCACAAAGAAATTTTTGCTTTAGTTCAAGGTGTCTCATCTGTTTCTATTTACTATTCGAGGCTTAGAGATCTTTGGCATGAATATGACTCCATTATATATGCCTCCTCTTTTGTGTAATTACCTCAAATCTGGAGAATTTTATGATCACTTACAATATCAAAGGATGCTGCAGTTTCTCATGGGCCTAAATGACAATTATAGTCAGACTAGAAGTCAAATTTTACTAACGTCTCAACTTCCAAGTGTTAATCAAGCCTATGCCCTGGTCAATCAAGATGAGAGTCAGAAGTTAGAAGCTGGATCAAGTAGGTTGGTACTTGAGAATATGGCTCCCACTACTATGTTTACTTCTAGATCTGGATAGCAAAGACCTAAAAAACCTTATGCTCCCAATGTAGTTTGTGATTACTGTCACATAAAAGATCATTTGAGATCTGATTATAACAAGTTACTGAAGTGTGATCATTGCCATAAAATCAGACATCTCAAGATTAATTGTTTTCGTTTAATTGAATACCCACCTGATTACAAGGGTAAAAGAGAGGTTGTAGTGATACATGATCTGTAGTGACTGGGAATTCTGTTTATGATACAGGATCTGTGAATCCTCTCAATCATGGGATGATACTAATGTCGATGTTCACACCAGGACAACATCATCAGTTACTAATAATGTTACTGGCGGTGCTAATATAACAGGTACATCTTCTTTGCCTATTTTGAAATGGATAATAGACATAGGTGCTTCCCATCATATGATACGTGATCCTAGATATTTACAACACAAAGACTGATAGAAAATGCAGGGACAGTTCAATTGCCAACAGGGGTTTCTGCAAATGTTTCACATATTGGAGATTGTCACATAGGAGGAGGTGATGATCATAGGAGAGTCTTATGTAGACCTGCATTCAAGTTTAACCTTATGTCTGTTTCCCAAGAAACTAAGGACTTGAACTGCAGAGTCACTTTTTTTCTTAAATATCGTGTTTTTCAGGATCTCTCATCTGGAAAGGTGAAGGTGATTGGTGAGGAGGAAGATGGTCTTTACACAATGAGTTCTCAGAGCAGTGATGAGGAAGTAACACCACAGAGATGTTCGATTGCGACTCAAGATGTAGAATCCAATGTCTCGCATCGAAGATTCTGTCATGTGCCTATGGCTGTAATAAGGAAAATTCTTTCCTTTCAAAAATTTGGTAGAACTTTTGCATTACATAATTGTGAGATCTGTCCCTTGGCTAAACAAACAAGGGTGTCATTTTCACAGAGTATTAGTGGATTTGTTTGTAATTTCCAGTTAATTCACATAGATATTTGGGATCCCTTCAGAGTTGAAACTTTTGATGGAAATGAGATATTTCTTGACAATTGTTGATGATTTTTCAAGGTGGACATGAATTTTTTTGATGAGGCTTAAATCTGATGTTAGTAGCTTGTTGAAATATTTATTTTATTGAAGTAGAGACTCAGTTTGGTAAGAAGATTCAGAGAGTAAGATCTGATAATGGTTTTGAGTTCTTCAATTCTACCTGCAATGAATTTTTTAAATCACGTGGAATTATACATGAGAGCTCTTGTCCACATACACCTCAACAAAATGGTGTTGTGGAAAGGAAACATAGGCACATTTTTGAAACTGCCAGGGTAATCAAGTTTCAAGATGGTTTTCCAGATAAGTTTCGTGGGTGTTGTACTTAGCTGATGTGTATATGCTGAATAGAGTCCCTTCTACTGTCTTAGGACATGTGTATCCTTTGGAGAAATTGTACAACAAACCTCCATCTTTTGATCATATGAGAGTTATAGGTTGCTTGCGCTTTGCCACTAACCTCACAAAAGCATGATAAATTCAGCCCTAGAGCAATAAAGGTTGTACTGGTAGGCTGTGAGTCAAACCAAAAGGGATATAAACTTTATAATTTGAAGAGTAAGACTTTCTTTGTAAGTAGGGATGTGGTATTCTTGGAATCAAATTTTCCTTTTAAAGGTGATACTACAACTGACCAAAGTCACACTTTTACCACATAGATGTTTGTTTTTGATGATGTTGTTACTACTCCAACTCACAGTATATCATCACCTGATTCAATTCCTACATATGTGATGAATACTTCTTCCCTAGGATCACCAGTTATACCCTCACCTCATACTTCCTCAGCTCCATCTAATGTCATTGCTTCACCACAACTAAGAAGGTTGACTCGAGGTTTTAAGCCTCCCATATGGCACAAATATTATGTCACAAAAGCTAGTTCAAGTAGTTTCCTTTACTCCATAGCTTCAGTATTAGATTACACACATTGCCAATATCAAAGTTTTGTTTCAAAGGTTTGAATTGATACTGAACCTGCAAGTTATTCTGAGGCTGCAAAAGATAGCAGATGGATAAAGGCAATGCAGTGGATTTGCCTACAGGAAAAAAAGCTATTGGACGTAGGTGAGTTTACAAGATCAAATACAATGCAATTGGAGGTGTAGAAAGGTTCAAAGTCAGGCTGGTAGCTAAAGGTTATAATCAAAAGGAGGGCTTTGATTATCAGAAAACCTTTTCTCCTATGGTTAAAATGAAATTGTTAGATATGTTATCTCCATTGCAGCTGCAAATAAATGAAGAATTCAACAAATATATGTGTATAATATCTTTTTACAAGGTGATTTATATAAGGAAGTGTATATGACTCTGCCGGAAGGTTTTGGTAGGAACACAACCAACACTCAAACTTGTAGATTGTTGAAATCTCTTTATGGTTTGAAGCAAGCCTCAAGGCAGTGGAACAGTAAATTGACTACCACATTATAACATCATCAGGTTTCATTCAAAGCACAAGAGACTACTCTTTGTTCACTAATAGAAAAGGTGACAAAATTTTTATAGTACTCATCTAAGTGGATGACTTATTATTGACAGGGAATGATATGGTTATGATCAAAGAGACTAAGGAAGCACTGCAACATGCTTTCAAGATAAAAGATCTTGGGGACATTTTATTGGCTTGGAATTTGCCAGAAATGAGGATGGTATACTCATGCACCAGAGAAAATACACTCTGGAATTAATAGCAGATATGGGACTAGCATGAGATAAGCCAGTCAAAACTCCAATGGAGTTGAATCAAGAACTCACTTCTGTTGATTTTGATGCCACCATACCTCTTGCCACACAAATCCACCATGGGAAGATCCTGCTAGTTATCAAAGGCTGATTGGGAGGCTGTTGTACCTCACTACTACCAGGCCTGATATATCATTTGTTGTCCAGTGTTTGAGTCAGTTCATGCATTGTCCAAAGTCTTCATATATGAATGTGCACTTAGTCTTGTTAGATATCTTAAGTCAGCACCAGGTTTGGGAATATTGATGTCATCCACAGAAAGCAACAATTTAAAAGTATTTTGTGATGGAGACCGGGGTTCATGTATCAATAACAGGAGGTCCATTACTGGATATTTAGTCAAATTTGGAGATTCACTATTCTTGGAAGTTACAAAAATAACCACAGTATCTCGAAGTTCAGCAGAAGATGAGTACAGAGTTATGACTTCAATAGTGACTGAAGTAGTATGGTTGGTTGGCTTATTTCAGGAACTTGGTGTTAATATTTCATTGGCAGTATCTTTGCATTCAGAAAGTATTTCAGCCCTTCAAATTGCATTCAATTCTATTTTTCACACTACAAAAGAAACCTCAATTACCAACAAAAAAATTTGTTGGTAAATTGATCAAATCGGTTGGCAAATTGAGTTACCAACCAAATGCCAACTTATATTAATCCATTGCTAAAAAGCTCGTCGGTAGATATTACCAACTAATTTAATTTGTTGGTAAACTTACCAACCAAAATCAGTTGATGAACACCCAAAGATGTTGTTACAAAATTTTGAAATATGACCCTAAAATTTCCGTTGGTAAATTTACCAATTAATTTTTGGTTAGTATATCGTTAGTACCTTTACTAACGAATTGAAACGGAGTTAGTAAATTTTTTTCTTCATTTTTCGATTCATACATTGGTAATTGGTTGGTAATTTTAGTAACAAAAAAAATTGTGTTGGTAATTTGGCAATACTTTTTAAATTTTCTTTTTTGATTTTCCATCCGTTATTCTGTACCCACATTGGAGCCCGACTAAATCTGAATTCACGCCGGAAAATCCCACATTGGGTGGTAAAGCACTCCCTAACAAAGATGATTATGTACCCAACGTGAATCGAACGTGAGACCTCTTGGTTAAAGATGCAGGAGTTCTTACCATTACACCACAATCCTTGTTTGTAATAAATTTTAAATACTTTAGTATGATTATTTATTTTTCTAATAGTTGTACTAATTGATTGTTAGTTTATTGGTAATATATCATTCAAGTTCAATGTTAGCTTAGTAATTGATTGACAATATGTTCAAAATATTATTAACTGAATGATTATTCAATAGGAAAATATTTATTAATTTATTGCATTTAATAGTCTAAACACACGAATATAAATACAAAAATATTAATCAATTTTATAAATTACATTTGAATGAAACAATGCAAAATCTATGAAAACAAGTTAAATTAATCTCAATATGACACATATCATTATATCAAAAAATTTAATTTGAGCACGTTTTCCAAAAATATTGACCAAGTCCAAATTTTGGCCAAAAGTTAAAACGCCTAACAATACAAACTGAAAATGGAAATCTCCAAACCTAATACAACCATATTGTTAGATATAAAAATGAACTTTCGAAGCTAATCGAATTGACAGAAACTTCATCAGAGCACATTTACAAAAATACTAAGCAAAATCAAATTTTGCTATTAGTTAAAAGTTATATCGCCTAACGGTAATATTTCTGTTGGTAATCCATTGATAAAAGGTTGCTAAATTTGACGCCATTTTTTCCCGCCGTATTGACCAACTAAAATACTTGGTTAGTAAGATTTATGTTGATAATCTGTTAGAATTTCGTTGTTAAGTTTTAAAATATTATTCGGTTAGAAATATGTTGGTAATTTGTTAGTAGAATACTAACCAACTTAAGTTGTTTGTAAAATCTGTTGGCAATTTGAGGTTTTTTTTGTAGTATCATGAAAGAACAAAGCATATCGATATTGATTGTTATTTTATAAAAGAGAAGAGTCAAGATGGACTGATTATAATAAGATATTTGTCTACCTCAGAGTAGCCTGATGATGTTTTTACTAAGGCACTTGGGAAAGGTCCTCACAGTCATATTATGTCCAAACTAGGAATGAAGAATATCTTCATAGCTCCTAGCTTGAAGGAGGGTGTAAAGGAATTAAACAAATGTATAAATGTGCCTTAATCATGATTAGTTAAAATTGTAATTATACACTTCTTAGTTAGTTATTCAGATAGCTGAGTTAATTGATCATGTTAGCTTCTAGAATCAAGTTCAGCTAGTTACAAGTTTGTTAGAGCTGGGTCAGTTAGAAATATTGTATATAAGTGGTCCCATTGTATAGAATGATGTAATCAAGGAAGCAGTACACATTCTTTTCTCATGATTATTTTTCCAGTGTTCTTAGCTACATTTCAGTGTTCTTAGCTTCTGTACAGTTCAATACACAATTCATTAAAGTCTTCAATAACATGAATACAACAATTTTTGTGTTTTTTTAATTATATTTTAATGGGTAAAAGAAGTTCATTCTCAAAAAAGATGTAGAAAGTAACCAAGATCCTCTTTTCAACAAAACAGGGAACTGGTGGATTTGCCTAGAGGAAAGAAAGCTATTGGACGTAGGTGGGTTTACAAGATCAAATACAATGCAATTGGAGGTGTAGAAAAGTTCAAAACCAGGCTGGTAGCTAAAGGTTATAATCAAAAGGAGGGCTTTGATTATCAGGAAACCTTTTCTCCTATGGTTAAAATGAAACTGTTAGATCTGTTATCTCCATTGCAGTTGCAAATAAATGAAGAATTCAACAAATATATGTGTATAATATCTTTTTACAAGGTGATTTATATAAGGAAGTGTATATGACTCTGCCGGAAGGTTTTGGTAGGAACACAACCAACACTCAAACTTGTAGATTGTTGAAATCTCTTTATGGTTTGAAGCAAGCCTCAAGGCAGTGGAACAGTAAATTGACTACCACATTATAACATCATCAGGTTTCATTCAAAGCACAAGAGACTACTCTTTGTTCACTAATAGAAAAGGTGACAAAATTTTTATAGTACTCATCTAAGTGGATGACTTATTATTGACAGGGAATGATATGGTTATGATCAAAGAGACTAAGGAAGCACTGCAACATGCTTTCAAGATAAAAGATCTTGGGGACATTTTATTGGCTTGGAATTTGCCAGAAATGAGGATGGTATACTCATGCACCAGAGAAAATACACTCTGGAATTAATAGCAGATATGGGACTAGCATGAGATAAGCCAGTCAAAACTCAAATGGAGTTGAATCAAGAACTCACTTCTGTTGATTTTGATGCCACCATACCTCTTGCCACACAAATCCACCATGGGAAGATCCTGCTAGTTATCAAAGGCTGATTGGGAGGCTGTTGTACCTCACTACTACCAGGCCTGATATATCATTTGTTATGCAGTGTTTGAGCCAGTTCATGCATTGTCCAAAGTATTCATATATGGATGTTGCACTTAGGCTGGTTAGATATCTCTAGTCAGTATCAGGTTTGGGAATATTGGTGTCATCCACATGAAGCAACTGTCTAAAAGTATTTTGTGATGCAGACCGGGGTTCATGTATCAATAACAGGAGGTCCATTACTGGATATTTAGTCAAATTTGGAGATTCACCTATTTCTTGGAAGTTAAAAAAACAACCCACAGTATCTCGAAGTTCAATAGAAGATGAGTACAGAGTTATGACTTCAATAGTGACTGAAGTAGTATGGTTGGTTGGCTTATTTCAGGAACTTGGTGTTAATATTTCATTGCCAGTATCTTTGCATTCAGAAAGTATTTCAGCCCTTCAAATTGCAGGCAATTCTGTTTTTCATGAAAGGACAAAGCATATCGATATTGATTGTTACTTTATAAAAGAGAAGAGTGAAGTTAGACTGATTATAAGAAGATATTTGTCTACCTCAGAGCAGCCTGATGATGTTTTTACTAAGACACTTGGGAAGGGTCCTCACAGTCATATTATGTCCAAACTAGGAATGAAGAATATCTTCATAGCTCCTAGCTTGAAGGAGGGTGTAAAGAAATTAAACAAATGTATAAATGTGCCTTAATCATGATCAGTTAAAACTATAATTATACACTTCTTAGTTAGTTATTCAGATAGCTGAGTTAATTGATCATGTTAGCTTCTAGAATCAAGTTCAGTTAGTTACAAGTTTGTTAGAGCTAGGTCAGTTAGAAATATTGTATATAAGTGGTTCCATTGTATAGAATGGTATAATCAAGGAAGCAGTACACAAACTTTTCTCATGATTATTTTTCCAGTGTTCTTAGCTACATTTCAGTGTTCTTAGCTTCTTTACAGTTCAATCAACAATTCATTAAAGTCTTCAATAACACGAATACAACATTTTTTGTGTTTTTTTAATTATATTTTAATGGGTAAAAGAAGTTCATTCTCGAAAAAGATGTAGAAAGTAACGAAGATCCTATTCTCAAAAGAGAAAACAGTTACAAAGTAAGATATATCATAACGACAACATGAAATTCTTGAAAGAAATGGTAAAATGAAAAAAGAGTATGAGTTTGAAAATCAACAATTATGGATATGTTGTATGCACAATCAAATTTTGATTTGATTTTTTTTCAACCTACAACATCAATTTCAACATTTATAAACTTTATTCAATATGAGCCGAAGAAACGTTTGATAGTTATTTAATGTTAAACATGAATTCGTACACGTTCGGACAAAACTTTATAAGAATCTAATGTATATATTTAAACTGTATGTGTACACATACACAGTAGATATTATGAATACGCAATGTACAAATATGATTATATGCATCAATTTGTTTTTTTAAATTTATCAAGAGATGATATATATACATATCAATAGCGGCAAAAATACTTTGTCCACTAGTAATACATACAAACAAAATATATATAATGTATACATTATAATACAAATGTATACTTGATTAAATGTATTTAATTGAATACATATTTATTTACAGTAGATTTCAACGTTCATCATATACTAAATATATATAACTGTATATTAACACCTACTACTAAGTTAAGATTATGCAAGTGGGCACATAAACAAAATATGAAATCAAATTGTGTATACATTGTGTACTAACATATATTTGATCAAATATATTTAACTGAATAAACATTTTGTTAGTTTTTTTAAGAATAAATAATTGAAAGTTAGAAGAGAGATAGATAGTAAATGCTTTTTATATTTTAAAATAAAAGAATTTGAAGAGAGATATGAATGTATATAGAAATTTCATTCCCTATTTTTGTGCAGAATACATGTACGTATACCTATAAAAAATGCCAACTTTCAAAAGCTTTTATCTGCTAGATAAATATTTATATGGCTAAAACATACCAAAATTTAAAAATTGTATAGAATGCCAATTCATCAAACCAGTTTCAATTTGGAATCAAAAACTTAAAAGAAAAATAGTTTCAGATATAGCAAACCTAATAGATATGATAAGACTTTTAACTATAGTTTTGATAATTGCGCGTCATAATTATGTTTCTGTTTGCTATAGAGGCTGTTGTTTGTATATTTCTGTTTCTTTGTATATTTTGCGTGCGAATATACAAATAGACCAAGTAAATAAAATTTTTGTATTTATTTATTGAGAAATTTCTCAGAACTATGTTTGTGTATTTCACTTGCCAATATGCAAACAAGGTAATTTATTATGAAATTTTCATAAACCGTGTACAAATAGCTAGGGTAAACATATACAAAGTTCTGAATTTATACAATCAGGAATCAAATCATACAAATTCTGAATTTATACAAATTATACGAATAAAAAGAATTTGAGAGATTATAGCCACGAATTATAATTTTCTTAACTTGTATTTATAATATCTATAGACTAAATATTTGTTATTTTTGCATAATTTTCCCCAAACTTCAAAGAGAACATGATTAGACAATATGGACCTTTGGCCCAACAAATGTGCGACGGCCCAACAAATAGTAGCTTGAGAAGTATCATAATGGTATAATGGTATATTTTCTAATATTTATTTACTTACAAACTTATTTGTCTGTCACAATATTATGGTAAATTTATATTTATTACTTGCAATTTTTTTAAAAAAATTATTTAGGGATATATCTGATTCTTCTATCAAAGTTCAAGGTATATTTTAATTTTTTTTCATATATAAATTATTTTTTGACTTTTATTATTATAATTATCTGAGTTTCTTATTCTTATTTTGTTTTTTCCTTTCATTCCTTAGTTTAAAGAAAAAAAACTAAACTATTTTCTTTGTGTGTATTGTAATTTAATTTCGTATACGAAGAAAAAATTTGGTCATCTATAATAAGTTTTACAAGAATATTAGTGAACATAAATAAATTTGATTATCAAAATAATAATTATAAATTAGTCATTGAAACAAAAAAAGGTCAAAAAATATGTTTGACGAGGATTAAATTTACTCATATGGGATTATATTTTTTAGAAAAAAGTAATAAAAATTTAGATTAAAATTTTTTTTTTTTATTTCCGTTAGAAAAAAAGGGTATATGTGCTACTTCCATTGCTTTTTGTCTTGCAATTAAGACAAGAACAATTATTTTCTTCTATTAAAAATGTCACTTTCTCAAGCATGAAGCATGGCCAGTATGGGTTACAATGCTAGTGGAATTATAACAAAGGGATAATTCATGCGGTCAATAATAATAAAAGAATTTTAATGCGGTGATTAATAATTAAAATAAATTTTGATTTTTCCCAATTTCTTTTTGGATGTTCATCTAACTCAAGTTACTTGTTTATTTTGAAGAATATCCTCTCGTATTTTTTGATTCAAAATTTTTATTGTTTGTTAAAATTCTATCAAGGACGTTTTTTGGGAATTTGTTTAAATCTTCAAGTTTTTTGGATAATGCAAAAGTACGCCTCAATCTATGTCCGAAAACTCAGAGATACACTTATACTATACTAAGGTCCTATTATTCCCTGAACTTATTTTATTAATAATTGTTTATCCTTTTTTGGCCTACGTGACACTATCTTGTGGGCCCAATGTTGATTGATTTTCTTTCAATTTAGTGCCATGTAGATCGAAAAGCGGTAGAGAATTACTTATAAAATAAGTTCAGGGGGTAATAGGACCTTAGTATAGTATAAGCGTGTCTCTGAGATTTCGAGCATAGATTGAGGGGTACTTGTGCAATTTTCCTTTTTTATATCTCTCTTTTCGTAAAATCGGAACCATTTTCTAGTTGATATATTTAAATTGAATAAATTATTTTAATAACTAAAATAAGAATATAGATATCGATGAACTAAGAATTTCAACAATAATAATTTTTTTAAAACAACTATAAAATAAAGTTTGAATAATAAAACTTTGACTCAAGAATTATAAATTGATATAACGATATCAAAATGATGTTTCGTTTCTTCAATATAATGTTGGCTTGTTGTACTTCTTGAAATTTTGAAGAAATAAGCAATAGAGCTCGACAAGTTTTGTAGGAGATAGCTCAATACTAAAAATAAGAACAACAAAATAGAGAATAAAAAATATATGAATATAAGGTAAATAACATCCCCTTGGACCTATATTAGTTAACCACTTTTCTTTTTATATTTCTATTATAAAATTATAAATAGGAAGATAATTTTACTAATTTATTCCTCAAATATTTTTTAAAAAATTTTACAAACAAATATGAACACTTTAAAAAAAAAAATTAACAACAAAAATAATATTACAAAAAATTAATTGATGCTTTTTTAATTTAACAAGATAAGGAGTAATATGAAAAAACTATTTTTGTAAAATGACAATTAATATAGGCAGAGAGTAATATACGCTCAAATTATTAGGAGATAAATAAGAAAGTATAATTTTCCACCTAAGAAAACTATTCCCAAAATTACTCCATTCCCCTAAAAAAAAGTGAAAACTAACCACATGAATTATTTTTTAAAATTTAATTCTTACCCATTTTATAAAATTTAGAAGTCCAAATAATTTTCAAATAATTTTTTGATTTGAGGTCAATGTAAATTATTATTCCAAAGAGTACACCCCCTTTCATTTCCTCACTATATATAATCACATATCATTTCTCATAACTCAAAATCTCCCATTACACAATTAACCAAATATGGAAAATACCCTCAAGTATCTTGCTAGTGAGAGCTTCTCATATAGTTGGTTGTTAAATGAAACTACTCCTTCTCTTGAATCAACTATTCTTGATGATCAAGATACAACATTCTTGAATTTTTCAAAGAGATTCTTGGAATTAGAATCACAAAATTTCAACTTTGATATCAATCCTACTTTTTCTTTTGTTCATGCTGATGAAATATTTTCAGATGGACATATTATGCCTTTGTATCTTGACAACATGTCAAAGATTGAAAAAATTTGTAACTTTGACACTTGTTCAATTTCTTCAACTCCTCTCACACCCTTTTATGCTACAAACAGAGGAAAACAGAGGAAATCATGTGGTAAAATCTTGGTGAAGAGGTTAAAATTTCTTTGGTTGTTTTGCAAGAGTTTAGGTAATTCAAGAAAAGGTTCAAAAGTTGATGATTTTGAAAGAAAAGTTTTGGAAATTGATAGTAGAAATTCACCTATGAGAAGTCCATCTCATTGTATAGATATGGAGAATACAATTTCTGAGGCAATTTTGCATTGTAAGAGATCATTTGGTATGTTAAATGATATTTGTGATTAATGATTTCAAGGCGGATTCTCGAGTTTAAATTTAATGAATTCAATTCTAAAGATTCTCATCAATGAACTCATTGTGTTGTTAAGATTTTAATAGTTTTTTTTTTACGTGTGTATATATATATCAAAAGTTATGGATTCAGATGAATCTGTAGTTAAAAAGGTTATATCTGCCCTTTATATATAATAAATAATGCTTTTGCATGTATTTTTTCTGTCATCTTTTTCTCCAATAGTGTATATCAAGATTTTATTTATATTTTGTACATTCAAATGTGAAAAATAGGCAAAGGAAGGATTACTATATACTAGGATATCTTATTATATCATAAAAATTTCTATGTTTTCTTCTTTATTATAATACTACCAATTTGAAGCCTTCTATTGCCATACATATTATTAGTGCTTGGGGTTTGGTATCAAGATATTCTAGAGATAACAAGTTCTTGGAAAGAAGGCAAAATGAAGAATGTTTGAGTTTTAAGAGAGGATCTATTCCTAGGAATGTTTCTTGAAAAAATCAATAAAATTATTGTGAGGTTAAAGTTGTATAGGGTCCTCAGGCCCCTCATATTATCTATTTTCTCTTTTTGTACTTGTTTAGCATGGTTCGTCATTGTGAGCAGTATTAAGGAGAGGTGATTACAAATGACATGATATAGTTATACCTTATCGAGAATAGGATCTTAGATAGAAAAAATGGAGGAGTATGTCCATATTTGTAGGTAGGAAAGTATTAGTAGTTGTAGTATTACTCAAGTATCTTGTTTTCAATTTCTATTAGTATAAGTTGTTTCGTGTAGTTTGATTATAGTATCATTTTGTTGTACTATTATTATTTGTTTGTTTTCTTTATTTCCTATTATTAATTTCTTTTTCTAGACTCTTTTAATCTTGATTCGAGGATTTTTTGAAAATAACTATTTTATCTCAGAGGTAGAATTTAAATATATATAAACTTTATTCTCTTCAAATCTTACTTTGTGATACTATACTGAATATGCTATTGTTGTTATTCGTGAAATGGGAGAAGATTTAATAATGAACTAAAAAGGATAAATTCACAACACTTGTATAGATGCCATTTTTTTAAAAATCACAAATGCAATGCCTCATGTGTCACAACACTGTCCTTAGCCCCTTACGCACCATATGTCCATCGCTAGGCCCTAGCCCCCCACCCCCCACCCCACCCCCCGAAAAAAAGACAGTAGGAACACTAATGTCTCGAAGTATGATGGATGATATCTGTATACTATTTACGATACTTCAGGAGCATATTTATTTTTTTTCCAATAATTTAAAACATGTGTTTCTTAATTCCAATTTTAACCTTGATATTTCAAATGACTTAGATATGCGTTAATCATATATTGAATTATTGCGTTTGTTATGATCTATACTCAAGCGTAGGAATTGAAATTACTATTTAAGTTACAAAAACAAAAAAATAAAAAATATATGTATCCTTTTTAACATTTTTTACTCCAATAGTTATTAAGAGTAGGGGCAGGCGTTTGGTATTCGATTATTTTCAATTTTGGGTTAAGTTATTTGGAAATTTGGTAATTGATAGTTAAAAGTAGATATCAAATATTAAAATTTTAAATTTCACTTTGGTAATTATGTAATGGGTAAATCAAGCTTTGGTTCTATACGGTATTCGGTAATATCGTAAGGAAATTGTAGCCGATAGTATTACAAAGTCAATATTATCTCTCTAAATTATTTCTATTTTTCTATACGATATAATAGAAAGTAAATCGACACAACCAAAAAATATATATATTTAGATTGTTTATGTTTAGTTTTTAATTTTTTTCTTTGGACTTGTACTAATGAGTTATGCACCTGATGATACACGACCTTCATTAAGTAAAATAATTAAGTATCGAGGAAAATATCAAATACCAAATGGCTTTAATTCTCATGCTAAACCCAAACCTAAATAATATAATTCTAAAATTTTACTTTAGAATACCAATACCAAATATCGATAAGAATGAAGTTTTCCCACGACATATTCATTTATAGTTTTGATCTTCTTCTATTTTATATTTGGAATTTTGACTTGAGTGAGACTGATTTTGGGTTGATAAAAGCTAAGAATTAGATGTATCCACCATTAATAAGTTAGTTGGTGATGATAATTAGAGAGGGACAATGTTATCCTTGTCATTTTATTCTTAATGATATCATATAGAATTACCAAAAAGAAAAAAGAAGAGAAAGAAATAGGATAATTAGATTAGATAGTCGTCTATTCAATTGATTAAATTAAAAATATTTGAAAAACGTATAATATATGTATCGTTCAAGTATAATGTGTATGATCATGCATTATGAAGATATAATTTATGTATACAAGCTAGAAAAAATAAGGAAAAGTTACATAAATAGATTATAAAATTCAAAACAATTACATGTTCATATCCCAAGTCAAAGTAAATTAAAAAATATATATTCTTTCAAAAAAGTTACCGTGCATACCCCCATTCATACCCTATTCTCAAGGCTAACGATTTTCGCTTAACTGATACTAAATAAGTATCATATAATGTATTGATATCATTAAGATAAATAATTTACTTAACTGATACTAAATCAATATATGCTCAACCCCACCCGCACTCTAAAAAGGAAAAAAAATCCCCCTACGTACATACCCTTCTTTTGATTTGTAAATAGTATGTTGAATAATAATATTCTTGGGAAATAAAAGATAATTATGATCTACTCACGCGTTACTATCCAGACAAGTGTTGCAATCAACTCATTAAAGGCTTGTCCCATCTCCTTAGATAGATTTAGAGTCGAAATTTTTAGTCATGATGTTTATAAATAAAAATTAAAATTTGTATGAAGTTAGATATATATATATATGAAGCATTTTACATGGCGTCTTGTGCGTATGGTGTCACACAAGACACATATGTCTTTTTAATTAATTTTATATAAATTTAAATGTCTCGAATTATACACATTCAAAATTGAAAGATATAAATATGAACTGATGTTAAGTTAAAAAATATTTTTATGTATTGAATTCTGTCAAATATGTACAAAACAATCGGACAAACTCCTAAAGAAACTTGTGCCTTACTTGAGAAGAACCAGTGGTGGATCCAGGATATTAAAATTGTGAGCGCTCTGATCCTTTTGCTAGCAATAACAAAATATAACGCACAAATTTAACACTTCTCATAAGAAAGACAACAACCATATTTAAATATGATAGCAAAAAAAAATAACTATAATAAAAATTATTTTGGGTAAAAAAAAAACAAGGAAAGGTTTTTTAAATAGAATTTTATTTTAAAAAAATAATAACAACCAGCCTAGAGAGAAAAATAAATAAAATAAGAAACCAAAAATGTCCCTAGAGGGAATTGAAATGATCTTGAGCATTCATTTATTATACTTTTATATTATTCTTCTTGATTTTTATATAAATATATATAATTCGATATAAAATTAATAAGTGTTCGAACACACGTAAAGAGTATAACAAGGGTGTCCTATGAAAGGCGTTTGCTAGGAGATAAAACCATAACTTGAGCCATCACCTACTTGTTTGTATTTAAAATTCATAAAAGATATTTCATCAAACTTGATCAATATTTTTTAAAAAAGGACGGCTTACGGAGGTTTTGTTATCAATAAAATTGCAATAAATTTAAAATTTTCTCTGTTTTTCGATGACTTTCTTCATTAAAATTCTTGATATTTTCAGTTTTTTTAATATTTTCTGATATGCGAAATAATTAGATAGAAAAAGATATTTTATTAATAGACTAGCTATCACACATCTTATGTATGAAATTGTTATTTTAACCTGTTTTCTTTAGAAGCTCCTAGAATTTTTCTCATTTAATGACTTGAATTGATACCATTTAATTAGAGGTACAAATTGCCTACATATGAGCAATCTCTCTTGTCTATATGAAGATTAGTCTCACATTTAATATACATGGTGAAATATAATAATCATGTTTTTTAAGATTTATCCTGAATTTTCTATTTTATTTTTATTTTACTTTAGCATAATTATATCTATCATTTTCTTGTTGGAGAAATTTTATACTTCTATAAATTGAAGATGTTTTTTTTCATGAGATGTGCCATACATTATAAATTAAGTGTTTTAATTGGAAATTTTCTATAAAACTGAAAAATTAGTTGTGAATCGTAGTTATATTAAACTATAGTAGCATATCTTATATGCATAGCACATATTTACTATATTTTATGATTTATAATTTTTATATGACTTATGGATGTCTTAGTTGTGGAGAAAAAAAAGGATTAATTAATATTGATTTTTAAAGATAAATTTCCTTTTTAATTCCGAAAAAAAATATGGTATAAAGTTATGCAGATTCTTATGTGAAAATTAATGTCCTATAAAGGTCAAGCATTGCGACTATATATATAAACAAAAACTCTTTCTAAAAAATGAACAATTATTCTTTTATGATATTATGTATATTTAATTTTAGAAACGTAATGAAATATTGATTCAACAAGAATAACCTTAGTACTATTACTCCTTGCATTATAATTCTTATATAGTTTGTTTTAACAAAATAACCACGCCTAAAAAGTAGAATACAATCGAAAAATATTTAAATTATCAGTATATTTTATTTAGACACTTGAATTATTATCTGTTCCAATTAAACATCTGAATATATGATAAGTATCTCGATTAGATATTTTTTATCCCGAAAACTTTCGTTTGTGTTTTAAGTGTCCATGTGACTAAGTTAAGCACTTAAACACTTACATATGTGTTCTTAAGTATCACTATGTGAATAAGAGAAAATCGTATTGAGAATCATGTTATCTCTAGAATGAGTTATGTAACATTAAATGTGTGATTATAAATTAATCAAAACTCTAATAATATAAATATCGAAACATCAGATGAAAACTTAAAAAAAAAAAGGAAGTAGTTAAATGATACTAAGAACATCATGATTTGGTTGAAATAGACAAAGTTCCCTTGTCTGTCTTTAGTTCATTTTTTGTTGTATATATAGAAGAAATACCATCCAAAGTATTTTTATCTTATTTGAAACTTGAAAACATTACTTAATACATTGCATTTGTTTTATTTTTAATGGGTCCAACTCCCTTTTTAAGACATTCTACTTGTCCCCTTGACTGTTTTTATTTTATTTTTTTTCAATTTTGTCTCAATTCTATCACTTCCAATGGTGCTCCTTAAAGCACGGATAAGGTACTATCTATCCATATGATTATAAGCCACTAAGTATTTTATTCGAACAAATATGGAGTTAGAAATACGTTTTATATATGTACAATCTGAGTTTCCTGCTATTCGTCTATCTACTCTGGTTGAGCATCTTGATTCCCTCATTAAAACGCATGCTCCTTTGATGAAAGATCGCAGGTGTGGCTCCTTCCTATGGTCTCTATTGCCAATTCGTTTCACTCCAGTTTACCGTAGCAACTAC